>NW_021318640.1:0-11581 GCF_001605985.2 Dendrobium catenatum
AAACTTCCAATAAAGAAAAACGATAAGTGTAAAAAACCCTTGATTCTGTGATACATTTCGTAAATTTTGCGTAGATTGCATTTACACTGCGTATAGTATGCGTATACTACGCTTATAGTATGCGTACACGTTGCGTATAATATGCGTATGGTTTGTGTATTTTATTGCGTTTTATATGCGTACTGAATGCGTATCACCTGCTTCTCTAAAATAATTATAATTTCTTATTTTACGCAGATTTACGTCCGTCCTATATCTTATAGATGCTATGTTTCGACATTTAAAACAATGTGTGATACTTTTTCCGAGATAATTCCTGTTGAAGTTGAAGAAAAATTGAAGGACCTGAATATTTACCAATTTCTTCATTTTCCTGAATTTGAGCAAAACGCCCTACTAATCTATCAGCTGCTGACAATGTGGAGTATTGAAAAGCAAAGTTTTATTATAGAGGGCCATGTTGTACCTTTCACAGCTGATGAAGTGGCCCTCCTTACTGGTCTACCAAACAGAGGTGATGAGATTACTTGGATGACCTTGCCCACTTCAACAATCATTTCAAAGAATATTAAGATTGAAATGCTTGAGTTGACTCGAGAAAGCACCCCATATACTATGTTGAGAACTTTTATTATGTATTTATGCTCTAAGTTATTTTTTCAACAAAGCAACTTTAAAGTTCCTAAGATGTTAAAGATAATAACAAATAATGTTGATGATTTTTCATCAATTAACTAGGCATGGTCAATTTGGGAATGCCTCGTTGAAGATTTTAATTAATAATGTATCTTTGAAGTTCTCAAAGAACAGGCCAGCGAGTTATGTCAATGGATTTGTGCCACTGCTAATTGTGAGTGCTAAAACAATTCTAATTAAACATTAAATTTGACTGATGGATTTGCTAAAATTTACTGATAATATCTCAATTTTATGCAGGTTTGATTCCTAGAGCACACTTCCATTCATCTCCCGAAGTACCCTGACAGAAGGCCCCGTTTCCTTCGATGGGGTGATGACATTGTATATAACACTGAGAAGACTGATAAATTATTTGTTAATTTAAAGAGAAGACAGGTATATATTGTGCATAGTTTTATATATTGCGTACGGTTTGCGTATGTATGGCGTACGAGTTGCGTATATATTGCGTGAACCTTGCATTTTCTTTGCGTATAGATTGCGTATATAATTGCGTTTAGATTACGTATTTATTTGAGATTAATTTTTCACTTATTTTTGTTGACATCCAAGGAGTTACCCCTGAAGAATCTAATCTCTTGGGTATAAAGAAATATCCATCAACCCCTCTTTCACCCATTCAAATTAACACACCTGAACATCATCTCCCCCCACAATCTCCTGAGCAACCCGAACCCAAATCCAACTTGAAAACCCAACCCCAATCATTAGATGATCTTGAAAAGAAAGTGATAAAGATTGTGCAGGAGTCCATGGTCAAACTCTTCCAAGAATTTGAATCTAGGATGAGCAAGAATTTTGAACAAATTGTGAGAAGAGTTGATCTTATTGATGACAAGCTCCAACATTGCATTGTTCAAGGAATTATTAAGCCTGATGATCAAGCTGCTCCCTCCTCCTCATCATTCATTCCCCATACAATTCCATCCCTTAAGAATATTCGAATATCTTCTGAACACATCAAGACCGACACCCCAGAAAAAATCAATGATGTTGAGATGACTCAGGCTGTTGAAAGGGTTAGCAAAAAGAAGAAATTAAAGAGAAAATCAGAAATGGTTTACAAAAAGCACAAAAGGGTACACCACATCCAAGAAGAACTTGCCCAAGAAGAAACTGCCAAAGAAGCTCCCCCCCAAGAACAACCTACCAAAGAAGTTCCATAACAAGCACCTTCCAAAGAAGCTTCCCCCCAAAAAGAACCTTCCAAAGAAGCTCCCCCCTAGGAAGAACCTGCCAAAGAAGCTCCCCCCAAGAAGAACATGCCAAAGAAGCTCCCCCCCAGGAAGAACCTGCCAAAGAAGCTTCCCCCCCCAAGAAGAACCTTCCAAAGAAGCTCCTCAAGAAGAAACTGCCAAAGAGAGTCGTGAATCTTTTAAATACTCATTTTACCATCTTTATAAAAGGATTATAAAAATTTTCTCAAAGAGAGTTAGTGTTTGTTTTCACCCTTGTCGAGGGATGGGAGAAATATTATCCGATTCATATCTTGACAATGATCATATTGATTCCTTTGCCATTTTATTAACTGAGAAGTCTAAAATCACCAGAACTGTATCATAAATTTCTATACATCTCACCAATATATTAGGTTAGTATACTAGTATATTTGATATATAATTAAATATTTCGACTATTTTATTCTTATATCTAATTCTTGCAGCATTACAAGGTGAAGGATGAAAGTTCAAAATTGTTCATCGAACACGTAAACTACAAATCTGTTCATTCATGCAACTTTATAATTAATCCAATTATTGACGTTTCGCACTGGACGCTTCTGGTTGGTTACCGAGATCAGAGAAAGTTGGAATTTTACGATTATGTACCCAACCCTATGCATAGAAGTGTTGCTATAAAGATTATGAGTTTTATTATAAGCTTATATTGCTAGAAAATTTCGAAATTATTTTTAGTGAACAAAATTCTATTCCATATATTATTCATATTGCAAGCTTATATAGGGATTGCAAAAAAGCTTTTGATGATAATATCAAAAAATGGAGTTTCAAGACAATGAAGAATGCACCAACTCAGACCAACAATACAGATTGCGGAATGTTTGTTTGCAAATACATGGAAAATATTATTCGATAAAAGAACTCAAATTGGAGAGACAGTAAAGATTGGCAGGAAAAAATGCCAATGTATAGGGCAGAATTTGCCTGCGGATTATTTTGTGCTTCGTTGAAATGAACTTTTTATATTTTATGTTTGTGTAAATAACTGATATATGTAAATTATCTGTGCATAAAATATATAAAATGTTTTCATGTGTAAATAAAGTACGAACTATATAAGCATGTAATATGTGTTGTAGACGCATTACATGCGCATTGAATACGCAAATGGCAGTTCTTGATTTTCTCTTAAAAAAATTAAATTAATTCAAATTTAATTGATTCGATGCATTCCTTGGGTTTGAATCATTCAAATACTAATTTTAGCAACGCTGCAAAATGATTATAAAAAAACTCACAATGAACTTTGGGTTTGAGAACACCCTTGTGCTACACAAGTGATGATTCTAGAGTGTGGGTGTTATGCTTCAATGGTTGAGGACTCATTAGACCACATGGAGAATCAAAGTTTTTTAGAATGCTTCACCCCGTCAATAAACAATCAGGGAGCGTTGGATATAGGGTTTGTCACCATTGAAACCTCATTCAAATCGATTAAGAGGTTTATATGTGGGTAAATAAAGTACGCACGTTATATGCATAACGTACGCGTTGTAGACGCATTACATGCGCATTGAAAACGCAAATGGCAGTTCTTAGATTTCTCTCAAAAAAATTAAATTAATTCGAATTTAATTGATTCGATGCATTCCTTGGGTTTGAATCATTCAAATACTCATTTTATCAACGTTGCAAAATGATTATAAAAAATCTCACAAGGAGACTTTGGGTTTGAGAACACCCTTGTGCTACACAAGTGATGATTCTAGAGTGTGGGTGTTATGCTTCAATGGTTGAGGACTCATTAGACCACATGGAGAATCAAAGTTTTTTAGAATTCTTCACCCCGTCAATAAACAATCAGGGAGCATTGGATATAGGGTTTGTCACCATTGAAACCTCATTCAAATCGATTAAGAAGGTTTATATGTGGGTAAATAAAGTACGCACGTTATACGCATAACGTACGCATTGTAGACGCATTACATGCCCATTGAATACACAAATGCCAGTTCTTGGTTTTCTCTCAAAAAAATTAAATTAATTCAAATTTAATTGATTTGAGTCATTCCTTGGGTTTGAATCATTCAAATACTCATTTTAGCAACGTTGCAAAATGATTATAAAAAATCTCACAAGGAGACTTTGGGTTTGAGAACACCCTTGTGCTACACAAGTGATGATTCTAGAGTGTGGGTGTTATGCTTCAATGGTTGAGAACTCATTAAACCACATGGAGAATAAAAGTTTTTTAGAATGCATCACCCCGTCAATAAACAATCAGGGAGCGTTGGATATAGGGTTTGTCACCATTGAAACTTCATTTAAATCGATTAAGAAGGTTTATATGTGGGTAAATAAAGTACGAATATTATACGCATAACGTACGCATTGTAGACGCATTACATGCATATTGAATACGCAAATGGCAGTTCTTGGTTTTCTCTCAAAAAAATTAAATTAATTCGAATTTAATTGATTCGATGCATTCCTTTGGTTTGAATCATTCAAATACTCATTTTAGCAACATTGCAAAATGATTATAAAAAATATCACAATGAGACTTTGGGTTTGAGAACACCCTTGTGCTACACAAGTGATGATTTTAGAGTGTGGGTGTTATGCATCAATGGTTGAGGACTCATTAGACCACATGGAGAATCAAAGTTTTTTAGAATGCTTCACCCCGTCAATAAATAATCAGGTAGCATTAGATATTGGGTTTGTCACCATTGAAACCTCATTCAAATCGATTAAGAAGATTTATATGTGGGTAAATAAAGTATGCACATTATACGCATAACGTACGCGTTGTAGACGCATTACATGCGCATTGAATACGCAAATGGCAGTTCTTGATTTTGTCTCAAAAAAAATTAAATTAATTCGAATTTAATTGATTCGATGCATTCCTTGGGTTTGAATCATTCAAATACTCATTTTAGCAATGCTGCAAAATGATTATAAAAAATCTCACAAGCAGACTTTGGGTTAGAGAACACCCTTGTGCTACACAAGTGATGATTCTAGAGTGTGGGTGTTATGCTTCAATAGTTGAGGACTCATTAGACCACATGGAGAATCAAAGTTTTTTAGAATGCTTCACCCCGTCAATAAACAATCAGGGAGCGTTGGATATAGGGTTTGTCACTATTGAAACCTCATTCAAATCGATTAAGAAGGTTTATATGTGGCTAAATAAAGTACGCACGTTATACGCATAACATACGCGTTCTAGACGCATTACATGCGCATTGAATACGCAAATGGCAGTTCTTGGTTTTCTCTCAAAAAATTAAATTGGAAAATGATTATAAAAAAAATATAGAAAATATAGAAAATACTATCTGTTTGCGCTATGTCAGAGTGTGATGTAAAATAGATTGCAATTTTCAGAAATATAGAAAATACGATCTGTATACGCGTTGTATACGTGCTAAATACGCATTAAATATGCACTATATACGCGCTGTATACGCGCTGTATACGCTGTGTATACGCAGACCATACGCAAATAAAAATTAATAGCTAAAACAAATACTCTTTATTAAATAAACATCTTATCAACAAATATTCTTTCAAATATCCATCATACAAATATTCTTATAACATAGAATTTTCTGATTTAATGATATCCATCATAAACTTCAGGTATTTTGCTGATGGATTTTTTGAACGTACACCTTTTATATGTTCCATTGTGAAGCATTTGGGTATGCTTGTGAAATTAGATTGCTTTGCTCGCTTTGCTGATGGCTGACTGGACGGTTCCCCGGCTATGAAATCGTTTGTCAAGCACTCAGGCATGCTTGTGAACATGATGTACTGATGCCTGACTAGACGGGCATGCTTGTGATATGAAGTCCTCCATTAACCATTCGGGCATGCTTGTGAAATTGTACTGCTTAGCTGGAGATGGCTGACTGGAATGTACATCATTTATAAAGTCCTCAGTGAAGCATTCGGGCATGGTTGTGAAATTACACTGCTGAGCTGATGGTTGCTTGGAGTGTACAAAATTTATGAAATCCTCCGTTAAGCATTCGGGCATGCTTGAAGGAGTCTCAATTTTTGTTTTGTATTTCTTCACTGGTGGTTTCCCTGTTAAAAAAATTAATAACAACACAATAGGTAATAAATCAAAATAGTCAGAAATTAAAATCATACTCTTTGTCTTCTTTTCCCAATGGCTTTTCAGCCTAGCATTGGATATTCCTTTAGGCCTACGCTTTAGAGGGTCTTTCAGTTGTACACTGCCACCCTGTGTAGACTTGTATGTCTTTCTCTTCCCAAAAACAACCAAATCGAGTTTTTCAGATGTATCCTTCATCGCAGCCAATAGGAATTCTTCACCACCCTCATTCAGCTGCGCTCATGTGCTCATTTCATATGCAAACCTGCTGATATAATTTCTGAATATGAATCCACTACTAGCTTCAGAGCTATTCTGAGAATTTTCTTTCAAATTTAGACCAGGATATATATCTTGTCGAGCTCGTGCTGACCATCGCAACAGTAGGTACTTCTCGGGGATTTTCCCAATAGCCATTTGCCTCAAAACTATTATACAGTGAGAACACAATAAACCCATCGTTTCAAACTTTCTGCAGGAGTATTGAATGTTACCATTCTGTGAATCAAAATCAACAACCCATGATTTAGAGTGATCCTTTTTCTCTGTGTAATAGACAAAAAATTTTGAAGAATCACTAGACTCAAGCTCTACACTCATTACACCAACACCTTGTAAAAATTCTTGTTCAAAAAATGAATATATTTTCTTTTAATAAAATTGAGCAGCTTGCTTTAATATTGAGCAGTTTTTTATTACATGTTCTAATTCAGACTGGCTGCATCTATAATCCTCATCCTGTTCATTCTGGCACCAATTCCTCATCACCTTCTCTAAACCCAGAAACCAATCAGTTATAGAACTTGTGGGCTTAGAAATGCCATGACACACATTATTAGTAGACTCGCTACGTTGTGTGGATAGAATGTCCATGCTAAAACAATCCTTATTGAAGGCTGTTGACCACTTATTCCTTATCCTATAAAGATCCTGCAACCAAACATGATCTTGGAGGTTCCCTTGTATGATCAATTCAGCCCATGCATTCTCAATCAAAGTATTAGTGTCCCCAAGTTCAATCTTTGCTCTTTTTATTCTTTGAATAAAGTTGTACGCATCCCTCTTGTGAATCCAATATTTTTGACACCTCCAACTTCATCAGCAAGGAAGGAAAATACATAAGTGGTTCTTATCCCAGCATCTGTCATTGCTTTAAGAATAGAAGCTTTTTCATCACACATATTCCTGCATGATCTAAGAAGATGCCGGTCTTCTGGCCTAGGCAAATCATGATTGTGATTTTCAATAAATTTTTTCACTTTCCAATATCCACCTTCATCCACTGTAAACCTAATCATAGCTGGATAACCAGTTCTGGTATCTGATCTTCGATATTTCTTTTAGATATTAAGATCAGGCAACTTCTTGAAACCAGCTTTTGAACAAATAAAGTCCTTGGATTTTAAATTTCTGGAATTAGGCCAGTAACTGTGATGATCCTTACGAACACTAAAACCAAGATTATATCCATACTTACGATAAGCCTCGTATGCCTCTTTCTCATTAACATAAATATCTTAATAAATAAGCAATAAATGAATTATCCAATACGCAACCAATACGCAACCATTAAGCGGTAATTAAGCAAAGCAATACCCAACCAATACGCAACCAATACACAATAAAATAACAACATATGCACAATTAATATGCAATGTATACCAATTCAATACGCACTAAATACTTAATGTATATCAAACCGATAAGCAATACATACACAATTAATATGCAACAAAGCTTTGTAATAAGAAAATTGAACTACATATTTGTTATTGTACCGAAGCTCAAAAATACTATAAAAGAAGGGAACATCGAGTTTTGCTTCTAAAATCAATTACAATTTAACATTATGTACATTGTTGATAATAATTACATCAAGAAGGGAACATCTAAAATATTTGTACCCTAAAATAATTACATTAGAAAAATGACTATGTAAAGAAATTTGATTGCAACATTGCTATAAAGAAAACTTGGAAGAAGGCGAAGTTTACCGATAAGCTGAACGTTTCATCTTGTATCACTGGTTTTACGTGTTCTGCTTCATGTGCACTTGTTTCCTGGACGTCGGCATTCTCCAGGTTATCGACTTCCTCCGAGACTTGCGAAAATATTGTCTGCTCATAAAAACCTGCATCCTCCTCCAGATCCAGATCAATCTCCATCTTCATCGGCATTTTTTCTACAAAAATTTTGGCTGCTCTGCGAAAATTTTGGCTCTAAGCATTATATATTGCGGTGATTCGCACCTTAAATTCTGAAAAAATAAGCGCCAAAATAAATTTAACGTTATATCCCGGGTCGGACTGAAAGACGGGTCAGGTTTACGAGGTTTACGCAAGTCAATTGACTTTTTAACCCTTTCCACGTAAGCAACCGAACACATCTTTGTGATCGGATTCCACACATAATAATTTCTCGATCTTATATTGGTTAAAAATAGCATCCAGCCCGATTCAAAGGAAATAAATTTAAAGAGGAAATCCAAAAAAGAATATCCTCACCTCAAATAACTAAAAAAATGTAATATATGATTAATTTTAATTATAATTTTAGAAAAAAAAATTATGTCTCATAACATATATACTTGATTAAATATTTTTGTAATATGCTTATTTACATATATCTAAAAGTTTATTTCAAACAAACTTATATCAAATAAGGGATAACTTCTTACATTCGTCGTTTACTCATTGGTATGAAAAATAATTTGAGCTTCACTCAAATTGTGATTTGAATTTTGGTTAAAATTGAGATTATGATTTGCTTCTAACACAAATGCTAAAGATGAAACTCTCATCACAAACTTTACTTTTTCTTTCACATGTCATTGTCAACCCATTGATATTTGCTCCTAGTGCCCTCGTCACGAACTCCTCTTCTACTTAACAGGTTGTCGCTAGTCCATTGATGATTGCTCTTAGTACTTTTGTCATGAACTCCACCTCTCCTTAAAAAGTCTAAATTAGAAATCAATGCCTACCTCAAACAAGTTCTCAAACTCTTATTCTCATTCACACACTATTACTAGTTTGTGGCAGTTTGTCAATACTTGCATCCATTGAAACTATATTATAAACTTATCTTCTCCTTCACAAATCGTAGTCAATCTATTGACACTAGCGCCCAAAGAGTTCTCGTAACTCAATGTTTGCCCCTAATGATTCACACATTCCCATCAAGTGATACCCTAACGATTAGAATCGAGGTTCCAACCAAGGTTTAAATAAAATTTTGAATCATGTTTAAATGACTTAAAATTCCAATGAGCAATCCATGAATATAAAAAGATTATCCCTTCTTAATGGTAATTTTTTTCCCAAAATGAACTTTCAGACATATTTTTTCAAATAGCATAAATTTGAGATATTTAGCTAATTATATGTATTATGGGATACATAAAGTCAATTTCCCTTTAACAATTTGTTATGCATAAATTCTTTATTTTTTATCCATTTTTTTAAATAATTCTTAATAAAGTAAATTTATTTTTTAAATATAAAAAATTAAAGTTATTTTTAATATTTAAAAGAACTTTTTTTTCCATCAAACCATCTTCAAATTCAATTTGGCCCAATCCCATCAACACCGTTCTAACATCTCCACACTCTTAAGGGTTGTTTTCTACAAGTAGGATTTAAATTTAGCAGGATTTAGTAAATTTTATACATCCATATTTTATAAATCGTGCTAAAGTTAAATACTAAAAATTGTTTAGCAAGATAAGTGTTAAATCTTGTGGAATTATTTGGCAACCCGGATTTATGGTGGTTATTTAAAATATGAACAGTACGACAAAATTAACAGTTTCCATACTGACTAAAATTTTGATATTAAAATACTGACTATAAAGAAAAACCAATAATGCATGTACATTTCAAAGAACAACTCGATGAACATATTTACTATAAAGAAAAACTTATTAGAAGTGTCCCCTAATGCAAAGTAATTCACAAAGATTATTTTTTCTTAAACATTATTCCTAATTGCTAGCTGCAATGATGGACATAAACTCTAGTGGAGCTCACAATCAAACCTTAAAGCAACTTTAATAAGGCATCTAATCAAAATGCAACCAAGGTATCCATCTTTAAAAGTATAGCTTGCACTCAAGATGATCAATATTGTTGATTCAATGCTGGTAAGTGCTTCTTTGCATCAATAAACAACATAAAAATATGAATTTAATTTTTACTTAATGATCTACAATCTTACCCGAGCTTCCCATATGTCAATGGCAATTAAATGCCTCACTGATTTACTTTGAATTCTCTCCACAACAATTATGTACATGTTAAGGTCCTCATTATTAGTCTACACTTTACCCAATTCACTATCATGTTGATTTTTCAGTTTTAGACATGTTGAAGCATATGTCATGTCCATGATAGCATCCAATGAAATTGTACAGCATCGCACAAGCAAACACAATATCAGCTTGTAATTCCAAAGGAAATTGTCACATATGAGTTAACACCTAAAATCTTTCTTTTCAAATACCCAATGTTCACTCCAAATGTTACATAACTAGGCATGATGATATTGTACAACTTTTTATTTCAATTAATATTACAAAATGTTTTCTCATGGTACTCACTTAAATAATATTGAAATTCTCTAAACAGTGTCACAAGGTTATATGTGTTGGCATACTCTAAATCTATCAAATAATGTTTACCTTGTGGAATTTTGAAGTCTCCTTCTACCGCCCATGTATCTATTTTGTAGATATTTACTCGCAATAGTAGGAATATGGATAACACCAATTGCACCTACAATTTTTTTTGAAAAATAAGTAGAATTGTCTAATGAATTGTACAAATGGATGGCAGCCAACCTCTATAGTGGGTAATTTAATAAATTCATTTACTAATGATACAATTTCTCTAAGCACCAGATTGAAATATCGTCTCACTATTTCAATTAAATGTTAAAAGAACTCACAAAGTTGTCTGTAAGTATTTGCATGCGTAACCCCTCTAAGAAAAATGGTCATCTTTTCATTCATCCACGCCCATGAATCTGCTATCTCTTATCATTCCATGACAAATCAATCACTCCTTCAACAAACCAAATGCACGGGTAACCTAAAACAACTATAAGTCGTAGAGGATAACTAAATAGAATGTCAATGACATACTATTGGCCAACATATGCTCAATTGAACATGGTTTATCAAATCTTGAGCTCATCTTCCTTTGAGCTGCTTTCATCCATTATGAAGGGAATAAGATCATAAACCTAGTATTAATCCAATTGTATTCAATTAGCATGTTGTTGAATTCATCAAAAAATTCAGTGAAGATAATTAGAAGATTAATTACTAAAAAATAGATTATAAACAAAAATATAAATAAAGATTAAAATATTTATAATGGCAGGATTGTATGAATATAATCAAACAAGAATTATAAGACATCGTAATATAATATTTTTTATGTGAGAAATAACATTCAAATTTGAAGATTACTATCAAACACAATCATTCCAACAAAATGAGCTCAATGACAAAATTGTTGGAAAATAACTAAAATATAATAGCAACATAAATCAATGTTTTCGATGCGAG
>NW_021318640.1:18253-43521 GCF_001605985.2 Dendrobium catenatum
AAAGGATTTCCAAGTACTCTATCTACTCCAAGAGGGAGTAAAAGGATTCAAGATTCACAGCCTCATTGGGTCAGTGAAAAGATTTTGTAAGGGCTTCTCTGCCTTACTATGGGAGAAAAAGGAGAGTCACTTCTCTTTAGTGCAATACTTGGAGAGTGAGTCTCCAAGGAGTAAAAGTAGGTCAAGTTAACTGAATCACTATAAATCTTGGTGTGTTCTTTCTATTTTTCTACATTTTAATTTATGCATATTTTTGTGAGTTGATCTATGGTCAAAATCTTTGATCTTTGCTATTGATAAATCAATTTTGCTTCCGCATAAATTGTAGGTTTTAAAATATTCAAAAAGATTTCAAAAGTATTTTCTTTTCATTAAGAAATCTTTTAAATAACCAATTCACCCCCTTCTTGGTTAGTCTTGGGACTAGTTCTTTAAGGTATAACCCCTCTCATGAACTTTCAAATGGTATCAGAGTGAGATTCATAAGATCAAGTTTTAGAAAACTCTTGAATTTTGATCCATGACCAACTTTGGAAATAAAAACACTACGAAAAGATATTCAAATACTAGACCACCTCTTTTTGATAATATACCTTTTGATTTTTAGAAAAATTGTATCTCTACCTTTTTATAATCAATTGATTATCATATGTGGATGCTTGTTAGGGAAGGTTATTCTAAACCTTATAGATTAGTAAATGGTGTTAAAACTAAAATTCTTTTTTCTGATTGGACTGCTGATGATAAAGATCTAGCATAACTAAATACTATGTGCTTGAACTATTTTTTTTGTGCCTCAAAATCTAAAGATTATATGCATGTTTCCACTTGTTCAATTGGCAAGAAAATTTGGGACAAACTATGCATAACATATCAAGGTATAAAGGAGGTAAAATAATATATACTGAATATTCTTTTATATGATTATGAAATTTTTTGCATGAAACCTAACGAATCTATTTCTTAAATGTATACTAGGTTTACACTAATTGTTACACCCCTACATACCTTAGGAAGAGAAGTGACAAAATATAAAAAAGTTAATAAGATTATGAGATGTTTACCTTCTTTCTTTAATATAAAAATTACTCTCATTACTGAATATAAGGATTTAAATATTTATTTAATTGATAACTTACTTGAATCACTCATTGCTTATGAGCAAGGAGTGAAACAAAAGCAGCTTGATGCAAGTGAGAAGAAAAAGGAGAAATCTGTAGCCTTAAATGCTAATGATTCTGAAATTGATTATTTTGGTTTTGAAAATGATGACATCACTTTAATAACTATGCAATTCAAAAGCTTTTTAAGGAAAAAAGCAAAAGCATCATAAAAAAATAAGGGTAAGAATAATAAGAATTATAAAGTTTCTTCTAATATTATTTGTTTTGAATGCAGGAAGCCAGAAGGTCTGAAGTCTGATTGCCAAACTCTTAAAGCTCACCCAAGAAAGGAGAAGGGTGAAGAGAAACCTAAGTTCATGAAGGACAAAAAAGGACCCAAAAGGCTTTCTGGGAAGACTCAGCATAAGATTCCTCTGAAACTGAAGCAGAAGAGGAGGTAACAAACCTATGCTTAATGGATAATGATCATCTTTGTCACTTTGATCAAGAGGAGGTATGTGAGCTTACTTATGATTAATTACTTAAAGTTTTTGAGAAAATTCATTCTTCATATAAGAAGCTCAAGAAACAGCATGCTAGCCATAAACCTGATTTCTTAACTCTATAAAAAGAGTATGAATGCCTAAGAAAAGATCATTCTACTTTATATAACAATCATATGATTTTACTTGATGAATTTAATGAATTGAATAAAAAGCATATTTATTTAACTAATGAGCATGATTCCTTGAAAAGTTTACAAGTTGAACTAGAAAATGCATATACGAATATAAATACTCTTGCATCTGATTTAGGTAGTAGGGAGTATGCTTTGAAAATAGAAAAGTTAATTCTTGAAATATAAATAAGTTTTTAGAAGCTAAATTAACTACTTTCAAAGAAAATAAAAAATCACCTACACTGGAATAGATTCATAATTCATGACATTAGCATGCATCATTCAAACCTAGGAAGAAGCACCATAACCTGAATAGATTAGTAAATCCTTTTTTTGATCTTTGATGTTTTTCTTGTGGCATGCTAGGACATATCTCCCATGATTGCAGCATTCACCATAGAACACATTTGGTATGGAGACAAAAACTTCAAAATACATAGTATAAGATGCATGTATTTCATTCTTCTTTCCATAAGATGGGACCCAAACTTATTTGGGTTCCTAAATCTAACATCTGATGATTTTGTAGGTGTGCTCTCATATAAAGCCTCATGAGAGCATGTGGTACCTAGGCAGCGAATGTTCATGGCATATGACTGGAGATGCTAATTAATTTATTTTGCTGGAGGCCAGGGAAGGATGCAAGGTAACACTTAGAGATAACACCACTAGGAGAGTAGTGGGGTAAGGTATAATTAACAAATCTAAAAATTTCATCATTAAAAATATTTTACTGGTAGATGGCTTGAAACATAACCTGCTCAGTATAAGCCAGCTCTATGATAAAGGCTTCAGCATCAAATTCTTATATACCAACTGTATAATCAGAAGGAGAATCAATAATATCTACATATTTGATTTAAATTGCATTAAATTTGGCACTGCTCTTTTCTTAAAAATTGTTGTTGTTGAATCTTAGTTATGGTATTGAAGATTGTGTCATGCAAGTATAAAAAACCCTTAGGAAAATCACCTAAAAAGACTTAGTGAGAGGAATTCCCAAACTAGACTTCACAAAAGACCACCTATATGATGCCTGTTAATTAGGGAAATAAGTCAAATCCTCTTTCTACTCAATCAAATATATAAACACTAGAAAACCCTTAAAGGTCCTACACATGGATCTCTTTGGACTTGTTAGCACTGCAAGCTTAAGAGGGAAAGTCTTTGGGAATGTGATTGTTAATGCTTATTTGAGAATTACTTGGTTTAGATTCGTATCTCATAAAAGTGAATCATTTAAGGAGTTTAAGTACTTTTTCACTTTGATTCAGAGGAAGCTAGGCTGTAAAATCCTAACCATTCATAGCTATCATGGTGGAGAATTTGAGATTGAAAAATTTTAATCTTTCTATAAGGAGCAAGGGATAGACCACAATGTCTTAGCTCCTAGGACCCCTTAATAGAATGGGGTAGCTAAAAGAAAGAACATAATCCTATTAGAAGTTTCTAGAGCCATGTTAGCTGAATACTTCAAAAATATTTTGGGCATAATTGGTGAATATAGCATGTTATATTCTAAATAAGGTAAATGTTAGATCCAAATTGAATAAGACACTTTATGAAATTTTGAAGGGTAGGGCACCCAACCACTCTAACCTCTATGTCTTTGGATGTAAAGTGTTCATTCTGAATAATGGGAAGTTTCAACAAGGAAAGTTTGTCCCAAAAACTGATGAATGAGTGTTCCTAGGCTACTTAAGTGTTGAAAAATCCTATAGAGTCTTCAATAAAAGAATACTGATAGTTGAGGAGATCAATCATGTTGCATTTAATGAATCTGATAATTCTGAAGGGTCCAGGGTAAAAGAAGAGGAGGTTATAGAAGTCACCAAGGTATTAGAATCTATAAATTTAGAGGACATGGTAGAAGCTAAAAATGCTTTACCTAGAGAATATAGATATTCTTCGAGTCATCCAAAAGAGTTGATCAGAAGGTGTTAAAACTAGGCATGGTCTTAGAAAAGAAGTAAACCACTCCGCCTTCATTTCTATGATGAAACCCACCAACCTAAATCAAACCCTATCTAATGAATTCTTGATCATAACTATGTAAAAGAGTTTAATTAATTTGTAGGGAATGATATTTGGGAGCTAGTTGAAAGACCTAAGAACCAGAATAGGGTTGGAACTAAATGAGTTTTCAAAAATAAAATGAATTATTCTAGAGTAGAGGTGAGAAATAAAGAAAGATTGGTGGCTAAGGGGTATAATCAAATAGAAGGGATTGATTTTAAAGAGACATTGCCCTAGTAGCTAGATTGGAAGCTATTAGAGTGCTACTAGTCTTTGCTTATTTTAATGGATTCAAACTATATCAAATGGATGTTAAGAGTACTTTTGGGGTGATAAAGGAAGATGTGTATGTTGAACAACCCTTAGGCTTTAAAAATTCATAATTTCCTAATCATGTGTTCAAATTAAAAAAGTTATTATATGGACTTAAACAAGCACCTAGGATTTTATATGAAAGACTAAGCATATTCCTACTAGAAAGAACTTTGGTTAAGGGGAGCGTAGACACCACCCTATTTCTAAAAAAGATAGGAGATGAACTACTAATTATCTAAATTTATGTTATTGATATCCTATTTAGATCTTCTAATAAAAATCTATGTGATGAATTTTCAAAAATAATGTGTAAGAAATTTAAGATTTGTATGATGGAAGAAATGCCTAACATTTTGGAATTTAGTATAAGGCAAAAGGATGATGGAACTTTCTTTAGTCATTTGAAGTACATTGAGGACATCCTTAAAAATATGAAATGGATAAAGCCAAGCCAATCAATACTCCCATGAGTTCCACTATTCAGTTAAACAAGGATTCAAATGGAAAATCAGTTGATCAAAAGAAATACAGTGGAATAATTTAATCACTTATTTACTTGATAGCTAGATGACCTGCTATTATATTTAGTGTTTGTCTCCATAGTAGATTTCAGGCTGATCCAAAATAGTCCTACCTGACTACTATTAAGAGAATTCTAAGGTATCTCTTAGGAACCCTTGACTTAGGATTTTGGTATCCTAGGCATAGCACCTCCTTTAAAATCATAAGATATTCTGATTCAGATATTACGGGATGCCGAGTTGATAGAAAAAGAACTTTTAAAACTTATCAATTTATAGGATAGTCCTTATTCTCCTGGTCTAATATAAAATAGTACTCAATTACCCTATCCATTGTTGATGCTGAGTATATATTCTTAGGAGTTGTGTGGCCTAAGTCCTCTATGAAAGTTTATCAGGGATGTTAAGCTCTTATAAACTAGTCCCGAGGCTAACCAAGAGGGGGGGGGGGGGTGAATTGGTAATTTATAAAATTTCTCCAAACAAAAACTCAATCTTAAATCAACCCAAGATTCACCATAAGAGAAACAAAGTGTGAAAATTAAATGCGGAAGTATAATAAGAAAGAAAACACCTGATTTTATAGTGGTTCGGTTAACTTGACTTATGTCCACTCCCCGGAGCCTGGGGTGAATTGGTAATTTATAAAATTTCTCCAAACAAAAACTCAATCTTAAATCAACCCAAGATTCACCATAAGAGAAACAAAGTGTGAAAATTAAATGCGGAAGTATAATAAGAAAGAAAACACCTGATTTTATAGTGGTTCGGTTAACTTGACTTATGTCCACTCCCCGGAGCCTCTCCTCTGGGTATTGCACTAAACTCAGTGTCTCTCCTTTTGACCCCACCCACATCAAGGCGGAGAAGCCCATATAAAAACTCCTTTCCCTCGACCCTGGTGAGGCAGAGAACCCAACTCCTTTTGCTTCCTCCTAAAGCAAGCAGAGAACCCAACTCTGTTTGCTTCCTCCAGAAGCAGGTAGAGAACCCAACTCTTTTTGCTTCCTCTAGAAGTAGGCAGAGAGCTCAACTCTTTTTTCTTCCTCCAAAAGTAGGCAGAGAACCTTAATCAATTGTTAAAGTAGACTTCTCTCAAACCTCCAAGGAACTAAGTATGACGACCGTAGAAGACGACTTGGTTCCTTGCTTGGAGCAACCTTTGTGAAATCCCTCACAAACTCCCCCTTATAAGATCCTCTCTATCTCTCTCTCCCTTGCTCTCCCTCTCCTCTTGGCTCTCTCAGGTCAGGACAATAGCTAAAGATCTTCTCTTGAGAAAATAAGAGATCTTTTAAACAAGGGCTCCAAAATTTGCCCTAATTAGTAACTAATCATCAAATATCATCCAGGATGATCGACAGATCATCCAGGATAATCGATAGATCATCCTATACGATCAGTTTAAATTTAGCTTAATCAGCTAGGACGATTTGGAAGAGTCTGAACAATTAGAAGGTTACTTTATTCAAATCATCCATGATGATAGAATATCATCCTGTACGATTAGCTCAAGTCATCAAATATCGTTCAGACTATCACCCTGCATGGATGTCTGAATGATGAAAAAATAGCTAGATCATCCTAAAATTACGAGATGAGCCAAGAAGGGGGGGGGGGTAAATTGGAAAAATTGTTGCAATAAAAAAATCCTAAATAGGAATTCTAATATTTTTTTATGTTTTTAAAATTTAAACTGGAAAATTTAAATAATGCAAAAGTGAGTGCTTGAAACACAATCTGCAACAATAATTTTCACAATGATTTTCACCAAGCAATTATAATGAAAGTAAAATGCAAGCGAAAATAAAAAGAAGTAAAGTAAAAATCACACCAGAGATTTTAAGTGGTTCGGTCACTTGACCTACGTCCACTCCCCGGAGTCCTCCACTCCGAGAATTTCATTACTAAACAATATTTCTCATTTTGCCCCCTCAGCAAGGTGGAGAAGCCCTTATAAACCTCACTTTCACCAACCCGATGTGGTGGAGTGCTAACCACTTTGTCACCCACCTGGCGATGGCAGCATACATTCTCATTTTTCTCCCTCATGGAGAAGGCAGAGTACCTTAGAAGACACGGATGTATAAGAGTCTCCCCCTCAAAGAGTCCCACAAGATGTTCTAGGGCCACAGAAGGAGCAAAGTGCAGCAAGCTTGGAGCAACTATGTGATCTCCCTCACACTCCTTCTCCCTCACCAAGCCCACATTCTCCTTTCTCTTACAAACCCTAAAATCTTCTCAAGAGCTCTCTCCCAAGAAATCCCTCTCTAATCACGTTCCTCTCTAACAGTCACATATCAAAAAATAAAAGTTTTAATACTTAAAATGGGCTTCAATAAACCCTAAAAATTTGAAATTAACCATTATTATTGTACAGTATGATTCAATATCGTACAATATAATTAGAATAAAATGGATACGAAGATTTATGAATAGGCCAAAAACTTTGAATACAATCGTACAGTATGATATAAACTCGTACAGCACGATATGTAAAATTCTTATGTTCATATAGGATGATTATCGGGACGACGAAACTCATCTATGTAAATCGTAGGGTATGACCTACTTCGTACAGTATGATTAGTCAAAATCAAAGGATCATCCAATACGAAGTCCGGGACGATTAAAAATAGCCTCGATTGATCGTATAGTATGAACGGTGTTATACAGTACGACCAATTAGAAAGTAATCCACCAATTTATTTTGAATACTTATTTAAATTAATGTGGCGGGTAGGGTTCTTTATTAGTAACATATCATACAGTACGATATACATCGTACAATATGCTTATTCATAGATAGCCATTTCACCCAAATCAGATCGTATATTACGATATAAAATTGTACAGTACGATCAATAGAGGAAAAAATCTACATTTTTAAAACCCTCTCCCCCTCTATATGTACATGGTTGCTCAGTCTAACATGTAATTTGTGGTCAGAATCAAGAAAATAAAAAATAAAAATTATAATGCTATAAACTCACACTCCTACTCTACCTAGTCTTAAGTCTTCTTGTTGTCCCGAGTAACTTGTGATCTCCCTGAAATATTAGTACTCACAGACGAGCAGACATTAAAAGTATTTAATGAATAGTAATTAAAACGATATTATTTGTCATCATCAAAATCTCAGACTAGGGGTCATGGATTGCAACACATCCAGGGCAATCTCATGATTGTCCAAGCTGATTAGTACAAAATGGCAATTATCGTCCAGAACATCACTCTGAATGGATGTCTAGAAGATGAAAAAGTAATTTGATTATCCAAGCCGATATCACTATCATCCTGGATGATTAGTTTAATTCAGTACATATCATCCAGAGCATCACCCTGAATAGAGCCAAGCCAATTATTGATCATCCAGAAAGAACTAAGGTTTGTGAACTGATCATCTAGGATGATCCTATGATCGTCAAGGAAGATATGATCTAGCAATCAAACCTTAATTATCTTCTTTAATAATTTAAGCATAATTGTACTACATCGTCTAGGACGATGTCCAAAAATAAAAGATGCTTAAATAGATATGGTGGCTGATTCTTTTTAATTTGAGCCTATCATGCCAGACGATGCTAATATCATCCAGGATGATTCTCTTAATTATAGATTCCTTAACAAGGATGCCCTAATTAGGGTTTTTGTTTTTAACTAATCATCCAGGATGATTTTTGGATCGTCCTGGATGATATGATCAAAATAAAGAACAGTAATAAACAAACAAAAAATTTCCCCCAAATATGTGTATGTATGATTACTTAGCATCAGGATCTACATCATTTATAATTGACTCAAGAAAGGGTAAAAGACACTTGACATACATTAAAAGCTGACTCAGTTCTAATCCACCTAATCTTGAGCTTGTTTGATTTATAATTTAATTTTGTGGACCTGAAATGTTAGTAGGCCAGGCAGTCGTAGGAAAATATAAATGTTTGCTATCATCAAAATTATATTCCCTGAAGTCAGATTCATAACACTTTGATTAAAGTAATAAATTTTTTATTTAAGATTACTTGTAAGCACAATTTTAATCCTATGTGATAACACTAGTACCAACAACATTTCAAAGAACTAAATTCAACACTCCAGGACCAAACACATTGACATAAGGTATCACTTCATTAGGGATCATGTTGCTAAAGGAGACATAGAGTTACCCTATGTAGCTATTGAAAACCAACTCACTGATATCTTTATAAAATCACTGGTCTTTGAAACTTTTAACATCTTAAGAACCAACTTAGGTGTCAAAAATATTAATACTTGAAATTGGTACTTTCTATTTTTTTATATTTTTGTTTTTTTATTTGTATGTCTATTTTTATTTATGTATTTTTGTTTTATGTTTTTCATTTTTCATTTTTTTCCTTTAGTTTTTTTTAAATGAATTAGATTAAAGGTCACTACTGATATTGATTTCTTAAAGGAAAATTTTTCCTTCCTTTTGGTTTTAAACATCTATAAGTTAATATTGACTTCCCTAAATCAGTTAAAGGGAGAAAGACCAATGATTTTTTCTCTTCCTTTAACTCCTTTAGCAGTGTATTTTTTTTGAAGCAAAATATATTTCAAATTAAAAGCTGGACTTTAAATTTGAGATCTATTTTATCTTCTTACAGTAATCTAACTCGTATGAATAATGCTCAAAGTTATTAAATCACTTTCAAATTTTCCTGATCATGTTGTTACATTTATCATATGGATATAATTCTGATTTATAATTTATTCTTCCTTATATTAGAGACTAAGTTTTCTTCTCTTATATCTATAAGATAATCTCATAATTGAGAGTCTTTAAAGATTTTGAAAGGAAGCTAGCTTACAAAAAATGATAAGAGGCACAAATTAAGCCCAAAAGAAAAATGAAAAGATGAGCAATGACTGCCACGTAAATATACACCAAAGTGTATCAAAAATCAAAAGATGCATAAAGTGCACCTAATAATTAAAAAAGATGCATAAAATGAGCCCATAAAAATAAGCTTCCTTCTATTTCAAATATGTAAATCTTAAAAGAATTCATATTTCATTTGAAATCTTTAAACACTTGATTTTTGAAACTCTTGAAATTAATTAATTACTTTGCAATATTATTCTATCAGATATTTTTTTGAAACAAAGCTTGAACAGATTGCTTTTCTTATGTGATTTCTTTTCTAAATTAGATTTTTGCTTTAAAAAAAAAAATTAACCTTTAAAGAGTTCAACCTAGGGTTAACAAGATCAGTTTTTTGCCTTTTATGGATTTTAGCATTATAAATTTATTTCTTACTGATTTTTAATCCACTCACAAGGGAAATTTATCATTTACTAGAATAGATTGATTCAAAAAAATTTGTGTTCTTTCTATTTTGATTTATGATTGGTTTTTATTTATTTTTGTGTTATTTTTAAATTTTTATTCTTATCTTAAAAAATTCATGATCATCACATTCCATGTCCTAAATTTTTCTAGTTTTGCTCACATCACTTAGGACAATCCACATCATCTTGTATAATATGAACAAAGATAAACTTCATATTTTGGCTTCAAATATTGACTTTAATTGGGGCCCTAAAAATATCCTTCTTAGAGAAACCAATGCCCCTACCATGACACTGTAAACAGTACCTTAGAAAAATATGTCGGAAACATCCAACATATTCTTCACACCTCCATTATTCCTAAAGCTAGGGATCTGATCCATATTACCCCCATCCTGTCATTCACCACCTACTACATAATTACTTGTTGATATTTTAATGTCACAGATCAACTAATTCACTATATTAAACATCTAACCCATATTAGGGATCTCGGTCACAAAAGAAAGCCAAATCTAGCCTTAGGACATATCATAGCCTATGTACTCAAATCCAAATACAATATTCAATATCCAAGCCCACCTGATCACCTATATTTTCTACTCAAATAGCTCCTTTCATGTAATTCACAGTACTCGTCATCACCCTATGTATGAGGAGACAACGGTAGAAGAGGAATGACCTACTCTTGCACCAGTTCCTATCCATTAGCACTGCTAGATAGATCATCTAGTTCAGAGGTTTAACCAATGGGAAGCGAGATTTGTATCCTATATAACCTGGCAGTAGCAACAACATGATCAGGACATAGCTCAGTTTGAAGCATATGTAGCCCAATAGCAGCAGCAACATGACCAATATATGGCCTGGTTTAGCGAGCAATTTAGCTCTCTTCACCTTTACTTTCCATAGCCATCACCAGCACCCCCACCTAATTAGTGTTCCTCTTTCTACTATTTTGTTAGTGTTTGTTTCTATGTTTATACTGGTCCTCTTTTTTTGTATTTTATTATGTTTAGTATTTTTTTTTTGTTTCCTCCATTTTTGTGTCAAAAGGAAGATTAGTGTGTTGTTTGCTTTTATTTTTTAGTGGAATTTACTTTATTCTATTGCTATTTTTTTATGTCTCATTTTTTATTTAATTAAAAGAAAAAAAATAGCATTCCTTGCTTGATCTAAAATTTTTAACAATAATTTTTTCCATCATAAAGAAGGGGGAGATTATTGTGAATATGGATCTAAATACTATGATTTTAATGATAACAAACATTATTATTTCTTTACCACTACTACTATTACATATATATTTTGTTTGCCTTCTTACTAACCTTTTATATCCGCAAAGATCACTTATAATGCAAATCAGCTCAAGATAAGGTAGATTATGGTATATTCTATTTATAATTTTAATTTTAATGTACTTTTTACTTTTCTTGAGTCAAGTAATATATCTGGTGGACCCCAAGTTAAGTAACTTTGAATTCACACACTACGTGGAAAATTTTTGGGGAGTTATAGATTTTTTATTTTTGACCTAAACATACAAGATGATTTCAAATCGTACTAGATGATCAATTAAAAATATAAACCCTAACTAAAGCATCCATGCTAATTACAAGTGATTAAACTAATCATACTAGATGATCCATATCATTTAGGACAATCAACTTAGATGATGAAAAAAAGCTGCCAATCACAATTTTGGTAATTTTTTGATTTTTTAATTGTGTTCTAATCTTATAGGATGATAGATATCATCCTGGATGATTTATGACAATTATAACTTAATTAATCTAATGATTAGGGGACTAATTATGGTTAGATTGACCAATCATATTATATAGGATGTTTAAATAAGATCGTACTGAATGATCCAGTATATTTCATAAGACTATCTCCTATTGTCTAAGATGAAAAACTATAATTTTTTTTAATCATCCCAGAGAATCGTACTGGATATCCCAAGAGGGTTATAGGATGATATGAAGATCACCACCCATCATCCCATGTTATACTGCACAATCAATATAGTATCTTAAACTAATCATTTGGGATGTTCACAGGATCGTATTGGATGATCTATACAAATACTTGTAATGATCAAACATAGTAAAGGTGATCGTCCGAGCTGAAAGGGTTATTTTGTACTTATCGTATAGGATGATCTATCGATCGGACTGCACGATCCATTACGTAGAATTAGAAATTAGGGCTTCTTTTAGAGGCTCTCTATTTAAGCAATTGCATTAACCATTGAGTTAATCTTTTGTTATGGAGGAGGTCTAAAAGAGAACTTTGAGAAGGAAGAGGGAGAGTTTAAGAAAGAGAGAGATCCTTGTAAGGGGGAGTTATGAGAGATTCACAAAGGTTGCTCCAAGAAATGTTTTCATCATCTTCTTCAAAGTTTTTCTTTTATTCCTTGGTGGCTCTGGGGAGATCTTCATTAGCACTTGGCCAAGGTTCTCAGCCTACTTTAGAAGGGAGTAAAAAGATTCACGGGTTCTTTTTCCTTACCAAGTGAGTGAAAAAGGATTTCTAGGTTCTCTACCTACTCCAGGAGGGAGTAAAAGGATTCAAGGTTCTCTGCCTCACTAGGTCAGAGGAAAGATTTTGTAAGGGCTTCTTCGCCTTACTATAGGAGCAAAAGAAGAATCACTTCTATTTAGTACAATACTTAGAGAGGGAGTCTCCAAGGAGTGGATATAGCTCAAGTTGAACGAATCGCTATAAATCTTGGTGTATTCTTTCCATTTTTCCACATTTTAATATTTGTAAATTTCTGTTACTTGATATGTGGTCAAAATCTTTAATCTTTGCTATTGATTAATTATTTTTGCTTCCACATAAATCATTAGTTTTGAAATATTCAAAAATATTTGAAAATGATTTTCTTTTCATTAAGAAATTTTTAAATAATCAATTCACCCCCTCTTGGTTAGCCTCGGGACTAGTTCTTTAGGGTTTAAAATCCCTCAAGAACTTTCATTTTGCTCCCTTTCTCTTCACTCACTTCCCCTCACTCTTTATTGGTCTGAGTACTCTTACTCTAAGGTTGGCGTCTTATATAAGATGATATAAGACATTCACAAAAGTTGAGATCACTTTGGATTCTAAATACACTTCATTATTTATCAATTTGACATTATTGGTATATTACTTCAAGGATGCCAACTTCATACAAGTCTCCAAGGAAGTTAAGTTCTTATGATGATAGGTTATGCTTCCATGTCAATCTCTTCAGGTTAGAGCTTTGAATTCCCTAACACATGAATTTTAAGGACAACTTAAGTTTATGGGATCATCCCCATTTAGATTCTTCCAAATCTTATCATGACTATAGTTTCCCTAATTTAATATATATGAGTGGAGAAGATTCCATGGACATCATCCTCTTCCAGCATTTCTTCTCCATCAAGACCTTCAAGGATGGGTGCTCTAGTCTTCCTCCATCATATACGAGTGATCAACATGGAGAAAGAAGGTGGGGATTGGATGGTTAAGTGTATCTTCGAGAAGTCGATCATAGGATGGACAATGCTAATTAAACCAATCACCTTTACCAAGGAGAAACTTGACCTCCCTATCTTGAACAAGGATGAGTACATAACCTTTCATCGACTGAAGGGCTAGTCCCAATTTGCCTCTTTATCTGTTGAGCTAATGGTAATGTTAAAAAACCTTTATAATTAGTATTCACTCCCCATTATTATTTTGAATAATTATCATTATCATGTATTACCTTGAAATGATTATGTGAATTGGGTGCTTTTAGGCAAAGATGACTATTACCCCATCTCAAATGACCTATCAATGCTCAAGTTATTTGGAGATGCCCCAAAATTTTGATCAAGAAGAAAAATAAGAAGAAGAAGAACAATAAAATGAATAAAGATCCAGGGCATCCTACTATGCCGATTATCCCCTTAGATCCATTATATCAACCACTATGCAAGTAGCCTTTCCTCTATTAACCATGACGGTGCAAGTGGTCACAAATTATTTTCCTCCCTAAGTCACTCTTTGCCTCAACTTTTTCATCATAATGAGTTATCCTATCAATTTCTTTTAAGTTTCCAAACTCCATATTTCCTCCAAGGAGGTGGACATGTCTTCCCTCTCTTACAGGGTCATAATGGATGAGGAGTTGATGACAAAAATACTCCAATCATGGGTGATAGCAGTAACAAACAAAAAAGAAATAATTACTTGTAACCCCCTCCCAACAACAGCCTTAAAGAAGACTAAGAAGTGAGATTTTTGAAACATTGCTCATTCAATACCATTTGATTTTTTACTATGATGAATGAAAAATAATATGCGCGGGTTGGTTAACTTCATGTTGGCTACAATTATATGAAATCACTTATGCGGCTTGGGAAACTAGAGAATGAGGTGTGCAACATCAAGAGATCCTTATGTAAGGAATAATCCTTCATCAATCTATTGAGAAGGAGGTAAAGTTTCTAAAAGCTAATTTATCAAAGAAGGAAGCCTCTATCTAAAAATTGAATGATCAATTAAGGAAATGCATTGAAGAATCAAAAGCTTCTCTTAACAAAGAGAAGGGGCTTTTTGAATAAATGAGTAGTATAAAGCAAAGATGTTGACAATCCTTCATGTTTTTATTCTCACCCTTATCAAAGAATATTTTGATGATTCTCATGTGTGAGGTTATGCATATAGTTTAAGTGGTTGATGGAAGTATTTATGTATCTTTAATGTAATTCATCGGCTCTATATAAGATACTTGCAAAGAGGTGTTAGCGAGGCTTCTATTAGTTACTTGTGACTTATCTCATGGAGTTTGATGTGTTAGTGGGTTTTTATTTTTAAATCACCAAGGGTGAGGTTAATGTGTTCATTGATTGTCAAGATAAATACTAGCTCTTATTGAGTTGAAGTAGCTTTGGTGCTTACTTAATTAGATAAATAGAGTTTACGAAGGTACTTATGTAGCCTTCATATTAGTATGACATGCATAAGGAAAAGTACAAAGTGGGTCTTTTCATGATATGATACATGAATCAGATATATCACGGCCAATTCGTAAGAAGATTCTTCCACAATGGACTCTATTAAATATTACTTGGAAACATTGACGAGTTAATAAGAGTTATTAGATATGTACAATGAAAAGAAAAAAAATTAAAGCTCTAATGACTAGTGAGTCTTCCAAAGGTAAGATGGATAGGGTGAGCATGACCAACGCCTAAGGATATCTTTTTTGTACTATTTTTTTTTGTATAAGAGTAAAATAGAAATATTATATAGTATTGACAAATATATAAATGCAATTTTTTTTTCTATAGTTATTGTTGTCCATTATCTCTTTTTTTTGTTATGCTTGCTATTAAGTCGTGTAACCCTAGATAATGTTGAAGAAATGAGTAGTTGCTTTGTGTATGAAGGATATTAAGTGACTGAGTGTTCAAATGATGTATAAATGGTATTACCTTTTAGACTTAGCTCTATCTTTCCCTTTTGTGCATAGCAATATGAATTGTCACTTTGGAAAGGCTACACCTATAATGCCCCAAGACATAAGGGAAGAATTTAACCTAAATTACCTAAAGATGTCTCAATCTCCAATATAACTTTCTATTGCCAGATCCATCTAATCATCCAAAAATTAAATAAAATATACATCAAGTATTTTAAAAAACTTCTCTTCATATTTTCATTTTTTCCAAAGTTTCCAGAAATATAGTTCAGAAAACAACAATTTTAATAAAATACTTAAATAAATTTTGAACTAACAAAAATATGGGTACCTTATAGACCCAAAATTCTTGCTCCCTATTAGAATCAACCGACTCAGTAAGGTCCTACCCTTTTTTTTGAAATATTTTAAACAATAGTATAAGTACAAAACTCAGTAAACCAACCTACCTCCATAACAGAATTGAATTCACAACTTCTAATTAAAATAAGAATGAATACTAAAGGAATACTAAAGATTTACATTTGTTCTAATTCAAACTTATAATAGAACATGATTTACACTTTATATAGCATGGCAACATGATAAGTTAAACTCACATGCAAATATTGATGCAAAAATGCACATGATTCAACATGTGCGTATAACTCCCTTTTTACCAACTCCAACATGCTTTAAGCATAAACACTCTGAGAAAACTAGTGAGAGAAACTCTGAGAAAATGATTAAATTTACACGGGAATTCAAATTTCTACTCATCGTGGGAAATACGGAAATTGAATGGCGGCTGATACTCGCCGGCAACAACTTGTCAGTGAGACTCTGGAGGATCGTCATCTTGTTTAGAAGGCTTTGACTGTTTCATCCTGTCCAATGCTCTCGCCACCGACATTCGGCGATGATGTAGTTGTAGCCAATATGATGGATAAATCTAAAGGTAATAAAGGAATTGTGATTAAAGAAGGAAGCTATGTAGCTAGAAGAGAACCAGAAGTGATTGGGAAAAGGAAGAGCATTATGGTTGAAGATAATGCCAAGAAGGTTTTCAAAAGTTGCTTTGCTTTGACACCTTATGTAGGATCTGATGCATCTCCGTCTCCTAAATCTAGTATTGATAAAGGTGCCTTATCTGGAAAGGTAGATGGCATGGAAATGAAGAGGCGTGATCTAACTCCATGGAATTTTCTTGTACAACAAATGCTGAAAACTTGGGAGAAAATGTTATTGCAGTGAAACAACAGGAGAATGTGATGCCAGTTAAACTTCTTTTCTCTGACTTGATGAAAGTTAGGAATGTTGAATCTGCCGATAAAGGTAATTATGGAGAAGATGTGTCAAACCCTGTTAGAATTTGTGATGGAGAACAAATGAACGTTTGGAAGAAAAAATAAAACATCAAAGTTGCAGAATTACAACTGGGTAACTTCCTAGCTGAAGACGGGGTGACTGTGAAATTGCATGAGCAAAATGAAAAGGAGAATGCAGATAAGCTTAGCAACTTAGTTGTCATAAAGGTGTTTGGATGAGATACCCCATTCCGGGTCATAAGCTTAGAACTCAGAAGACAATGGATGCAATATGGGAAGTTTCATCTAACCTTGTTAGGCATGGGATGGGTGCTTTGCTCATTTCATGACTCAGAACAATTGGAGGCTGTTATGAATAATGGACCATGGTTTGTCAATGGGAAGATAATTGGAATGGACAAGTGGCCTCAAACCTTTTCTCCTAATTCTTTAAAAAGCTTGACAGCTCCGATTTGGATAAGGCTTCCAAATCTACCTCTTCATTGTTGGGATAATATTAATATTTGTAGACTTGCTTCAATGGTTGGGAAACCATATTTGATAGATGGAAACATGTTCCAAAGGGGAAGAAGAGAATTCAAGAGGGTATGTGTCCGAATCAATCTGTACAAAAGCTTTCTTTGGGTGTTTGGATTGAAGGCAAAATAGGGAAATTCTATCAAAAGATAGAATATGAACGGATACCAAATTTCTATTTCAACTGTGGAATTATTGGCCACAATAAAGAAAGCTGTAAAGAAGGTAATGGAGATAATAGTATTGCTGAGAAGATGTCTGGATTGGTACTAATAATGTTGAAAGAATTATTTCGGTTAATAATAGAGCAGTTGGATCAGTTGAAGAGAATGGTTATGGACCTTGGCTTATAGTGAACTGAGGTAAGAAAAGTTTTTATAATCCAAATCAACTTCAGGATCGTTCACTCCAGAACAAGAAATTAACTTTGTGGAAAAGGAAAGAATCTAGAAGAACTACTGCTGATGATGCAAAGGAAGATAGAGGAATTGTTATAGATAATAAGAATGAAAGAGCAGCAGAAATTATTCTTGTAGTCGTGAATACAAATTTGGCAAAGAAAAGTATCAAATAACCAGAGTTTAATACTCATCCTGGATCTTCTAATCCAAGTACTGAGAGCATTCTGATCCCAACATCTGAAAACAAATTCAGCATTTTGAGCAGTCAAATTGAAGAAGGGGAGATAGTTTAAGAAATCTTAGAAGATATTCCAGCAATGAAAGAACACTAGAAATTGTCAAAGCTAAGCATGGAAGGAACAATAATCCTTTGGAGCATTGTATAGAAGATGAATCCAATTTGGTGAAAAAGAAAAAATCAAAGCAATTAAAGGATTTGGGTCCTATCAGTTCAAAACTGAGGAGTAGAAGAATGGAGTTTGAAGCAAAAGGTACTTTGGGGATTCAATCCCCTATCAATCATTAATGTATTCGTTAGCTTTTTGGAATTGTAGAGGAGCAAAAAAGAGGAGTGCTTCTCTATTCCTTAAAGAATTTGTGAGATTACATAATGTGATTTTTGTGGGTTTGCTAGAAACTAAATTGTTTTCCTTTGAAATAAAAGAAGTTATTACTCTTATTGGAAATGGATGGAATTATGTTATAGTTCCCTCTAGTGGACTATCAGGAGGCATTATTGCTTTATGGAACACTAAGGTGGCTGATTTCTCATTGGTTGATTCTTCTAATCAATGTATAGTTGGAGATCTCTTGGTTAACAGCTATTGTAAATGGAGGGTGGCAGTTGTTTATGCCAACAAGGAATGCTGTAAAAGGAGGGATCTTTGGGATTTTCTGGGAGCTCATTCTTGCACTGATTTCCCTATGGTGGTTGCTGGAGACTTCAATTGTCTCACTTCTAGGGAAGACAAGAAAGGAGGGAAAAAGTTTCAATATACCCAAGGTTCTAAGGAAATGGAGGCTTTCTTCACCAATAATGATTACCATGAGGTAAGATTCATTGGACCTCGACTCACTTGGTGTAACAACAAAGTTGGAGGAGCTCGAATCTTGGAAAGGCTGGACAGGTGCTTCCTTAACTCTTCTGCATTAAATTTATCTTCTCAATTGGTTGTTAAACATTTAGCAAGAGTAGCCTCCGATCATTGTCTTGTTATCCTCAATATACTCAATTTGAAATCACCAAAAGTGAAAATGATTAAGTTTGAGGATGTGTGGGTATCTTACCCAGCTGCTCTCACGGTGGTAAAAAAAGCTTGGGCTACCAATTACCAGGGTAGTCAAGCTCAAATTCTGAATTCTAAATTCAAAAGAACTCTTAAATCTCTGTTCTTTTGGAGCAAGGCCAAGATGAAAAACCTTAATTTGTTGAAAGACAAACTAATGGAGGAGATATTGGAGTTGCAAATCAAAGAATCTGAAATCGGATGGCTTAATGATGAAGAATGCTGGACTCTGAAAACCAAGGTGCTGGAACTGAACTCAACAATGGCTAAATTGAATACGTGGTGGAGGCAAAGAGCTAAAGTCAAGTGGATGGAGGATGGAGACAACAATTCTAAATTTTATCATTCTTTTGCTAGTGCAAGAAGGAGGCTTAACAACATTGTGAAAATTAAGGATGAAGAAAGGAATATCTGGGAAGAACAAAATCAAATTGAAGATATTATTATTCGGTACTTCAAGAAAAAGTGGAGGCAAAGGGATTGCACCATGGAAGGATGGCCAAAGCCGGTGACTGTTTTAAATTTAGAGGATAAATCTTGGCTTGCTAGAGCATTCAGGTGAAAGAAGTGGAGGAAGTTATCAAACAGTTGGGCGGTAACATAGCACCAGGAAGTGATGGTATCACATATTCTTTTCTAAAAGCTTATTGGGACATTAAAAAAACTAATTTTGTTAAAGCAATCAGTTATTTTCTTCAATTTGGGGAGATGGACAAGGGTTGGAAGGACACCTTGATAGTGCTAATTCCTAAAGTGCCAAACCCTTTGACTCCTTCAAACTTTAGGCCCATCAGTTTGTGTAACTCATTCTACAAGGTTGCTGCTAAAGTTATTTTAAATAGAATTGCATTGGTTATTCTAAAACTAATAACAGAAGAACAGGCAGCTTTCATCAAGGGGAGATCTATTTCAGATCATCTATTGGTTGCACAAGAGGTGTTTCATAAGTTCAGGTACTCCAAATCTTCTAAAGGATTAGCTTCTTATAAAATTGATATGGAAAAGGCATACGACTCTATGAGTTGGAATACTCTTGAAGAAGTCTTGAAGTACTTTAGTTTCCCTTCCTTATTATCCAAACTGATATTGGAATGTGTGTTAGAACCAAGGTTCTCAGTTATAATTAATGGTAACCTTTCGGATTGGATTAATGCCAAGAGTGGCTTCCGGCAAGGTTGTCCATTGTCTCCGTTTCTCTTCATATTGTGTTCTCAACTCCTCTCTAATGCTCTTGCCTTAACCTCTATAGGAGTGAATATTTCTCCGTATGGTCCTTGGATTTCACATCTTTTGTTTGCAGATGATGTGATGATATTTTCAGAAGCTAATAAGGAAGTTGCTTTGGAGTTAAAAGTTATTTTATCCAAATTCAGTAAATGGACCGGTCAATGTATTAACATTGATAAATCAGCCATTCTTTTTGGGAAGATGGTTAATAGAAGAAGGAGGAGGTCAATTACAAGAACTTTAGGCTTCAAGGAAGTGAAGGAAACTTTTTATCTTGGAATCAAGATGACATTAAGGAGATTGAAGGCTAATGATATTCAATTCATCAATGAAAAATCATTAAAAAAAATTCAACACTTGGGGGAGTAAACTACTTTCATTGGCTGGCAAGATAGCTCTAGTTAAATCGGTGTCTTTGGCAATCCCAAACTTTTACAGGACTCGTTCCTTAGTTCCAATCAGTGTTCTTGAAGACATAAACAAGTTGTGTAGGTGTTTTATCTGGAATAAGCCCAACGGTAAGGTTGGCATTCACTATGTGAGCTGGGAGGAATTATGCAAACCGGTAGATAGAGGAGGCAGGGGATTATGCTCTTCTACTTATAAAGTGGCTGAACTAAGAGCAAGATTAGTTTGGAGATTTTTGAGTAATAGAAACTCCCTTACTACCCCACGCTCCTCTAGTGGTTGATAGCCTGCCACATGTCAATCATCTAGCAAATCATTCAATCATTATTTCAATCATCATTCAATCATTGCCATGTTTTCAATCAATCAATATAATTCTACAACCAACCTTCAACCCAGTTCTTATCACTCAATCTTTAGCTTGTAATCATCAATCTTCAATCAATCATTCAACATACAATCAAATCTAATCAACCTGTATATATCTAATCTTCAATCGACAGCCTGCATTCAATCAACATTTAATCAAGTCCAATCACTTGCATGATCAATTCAATCACATTCAACCATATTTCAAATCTTCCTATAATAAACATTGAATAAACATTAAATCATCTAATCAAACTCAATCTAGTCAAAACTCAATCCATATACAATATTCAATCAAAAATTCAATCTTATCAATCTTGCTTAAAGTTGACTAGTAAAACTAGTCAAATCAAGGCTTAAAATCATCTCTTTGGTTAAATTTCATTCCAAACATTTGAATTTCAATATCAAGTTAGCAAACCTCCTTTGAATCAAACCCAACCATCATTCAAGACTCCCTTAAATGCCACCTTATCAGTCAACAGTCCAAGTTGACTGGTAAAACTGTCAAATCAAGCTTTAAATGGATTAAACATGGCAAAATTAACCCCTTAAGCTAATCCACTAAATATCAAATTATTCCAGCAGCTCTAGGGAGCTCTAGAACATTCCAAGACTCTATCACAGCTCTTGGATTTAAATCAAATGGCCCAAAGCATCCCCACATGCTTGTGTGAGGACAATAATCCCTTTACACCTATGATGTCCTTGCTTGTCCTTTGATTCTATGCACCCCAACAACCTTTAGGCCACTTGATAGCAATTCAACAACCTATCAAATGATCCTAGCCTTCCATTCAAGTTGGAGGGATTTGAATAGGGCAAAACACTCATTTGAGCATGATTTGACACCCTAGCTTTATCTCACTCAATCCTTTGCTCTAGAGCCATTCCAGCCCCCAAAACCCTAAAAAAAAACCTTCTCCAAACATTCCCCTGGCTCTTCCAGGTCTTCCCCTATCAGATCTTGGCTTCCAAAGCTTCATTGGTGAAGAGAGAGGAAGGTAGAGAGAGAAAGAGGATTTTCAAGCACAAATTCAAATCCAGCCAAGTCCAACTCTTGGAGTCTTCACCAAAGTTGAACAGGACTTCTTCAGCTTTCCAAAGAGCCTAATAAATCAAAAATCCATCAGCTAGAATGTAAGTTATTCCAGTTTTAAGTTTAAATTTCATTTCAAAACTGTAGCAAAAATACAATGTATGGAGCCTCCAAACTCCAGACATTGTAAGTTTGGGCTACCATCAATCTCTGTTTCAAATTTCATGAATTTCTGTTGGGTATTTTGGGAGAAATAAGCATTTAAAATTTTCCAGTTTCGGTAGATCGAGACCGTCCGATCGATCATCAGATGGCCCAGATCAGATCTGGAACCACGCATTAAGCCTGCGATTCGAACCCGGGTCTTCTGGCCAGACCGCGCGGGCGACGTGGCTTAATCTGGACGCTCGGATCGGATCCAATTGAGTCAGATCGGACGGCTACCAACTTTACTGACGTGGTTAAGTAACCACGTGGGATCACGCTGCGTGTCCTGGCCGCGGCGCAGCGCCGCCGCCAGCTAATCATTGCCAATGATTGGTTTGGCGGCGCCGGCAGCCTGAATTGACTTATTTGATTAAAAATATTGTTTAAATGCTTAGAAACTTCCAAAATTCATAGTAAATTCAATTTTTCATCTAATTTAACGTTCTTGGGCTTGTTGGAAAGCTCTTCAGCTCTAGTATTTATTAAACTTAAATTCAAATTATTTTGACCACTATATTGAGAGATATTTGGGTTCGTGTAAAATCCAAATTTCTCAATTTTCTCTTAATCCAGTGACCAAATGAAGCTCAAATTTTGGTGAAATAATTTTGGACATATTATTCATTATCTGTTATTTTCTTATGTCCAGATGTCCAATGGATTGCTATGGGATGAATTTGCAAAGCAATGGATCTATTTTGGGCCCAAAACTTTGAAAATTCATGACCTTCCGAATTAGTAGAAATAAGCTCTTCTAGTATTAAGGATTTGATTGTGTTATTGTTTATTCTTATTTGTGCTTGTCCGAGGGTTAGATAAACACTGATTTCTATCCTATAACCTAGTGACATTTAGGAACAATAATTAAGGTGTGTCTTAGCCAACTTAGCCAAACTTAGGAAGAACTACACACCATCTCTTTTGAGATGAAACTTAAACTTAGAAAACTAGTGCCATATATCCAATAATCAAACACATCTTGATTTGACATTAATTCTATAACAACTAATAGATTAAAGATTTTCTTTCTTTTGTTTTAACAAACCTAAATAAATCAAATAAAATTCCTAAAAATCTAAATCAATTTCAATCAAGCCTAATTAACTAAAAAAATAAAATCATAATCATTCAAAATCAAAACAAAGGCTTAAATCTTATTAAACTATATTAAACCCTTAATTAAGCCACCAAAACATCTAAAACTTGTAATAAATCAAGATTAAACCCAAAAATTATAAATAATACCTCTAATTGACCAAAATTAAACTCTTAACCAATGAAAAATAAAATAAAATTTATTTGACAGAAAACTAAAGCTTAATTCAATTTTAAGTAAAATTTAATATTTCATTGATTTAATTAATTAATAATTATTAAAAATTCCAAGAAATTCCCAAACACTTGGAAATCCCTCTTTAGGTTATTTCTGACCTTTGGAACTGATTTAAAGGAGTTGGGAACTCATTTGGAGCAAAACCATAAAAAAAAGTTCTTAATTAAACAATTTTCAATAATTCGTTAAATATCCCAAAGTTTGAAAAATCATAACTAATTCAATAAAAATCCAAATTGACCAAACTCAGTTGAATTCAACTCATAATTAGGCCTAATATTTATTAAAAATGTTAAAGTTCCAGAAAATCATCAAATTCAAAAGGTCAACAAATCGGTCAACTTTCACTCAAAATCAGTTCAGAATTTCAAGCCTTCATAACTAAATCCAGAAAATTCCAATTTCAATATACTTACCTTCTAACTGATCTTCTTAAGGTCTAATATTTTAATAAAATGCTAAATTTATATAAAACATGTTTAATTAAATAGTCAATTTTCAACCCCTTAATTAAATGATTAAAATATTCCAAAAATTCCTAAAAAGTCAGAAATTGTTTTAAAACTTCAGAAATGCTTAACCAACTCTTAAAATCAGCAATCAAATTTCTTTTGGATAAAATTCATTAACTTTTAATTCTTAACCAACTTAAGCTACTTAATAATACCGGATACCACTGGTAACCCAAGCCTACGAGGCTATTAGCTTAGCCCCAAGGAAGGTGAAATAAACTTCACGACCTCGGTGTGAAACAAAGGTGGTATTCAACCAACAATTAAAATCAATCTCTATATTAAATTTTTTTAAATCATTATTAATCCAATAAACCTTTAATTCTTAATAATTTCTGAATTCTATTAATTAAAATCTATTAATTATTTAATTAAATTCTATAATCCTTTAACTTAAATTAATTAGATAATTTGATTGATTAAGGTTTATCTTATCAATTAAATTAGATAATTGAATTAGATTAAACGAATTCGGGTCTTCTATGCCTAAAGTTTAATTCCTTTTGGAGGACTTTGGGTATTTTGACTTTTAAAGACCCTTAAAACACTTAAAAAACAAAGAGATCTCTTATGTGTTGTGCATGATTCCTTTCAGGAGGGCACTAACACATTTGGATTTGGAGATTTTCAAACAACTATAATAATTTACCGACCTTATACGGTGCGCTAGATTCCTATGGGAGGGCACGTGGTATTGCATTCATAAGGTCCCTTTCTCTCTCTCTAATAAAATTTCAGGGACTCTCAAAATGAACACTTATCTTCTTTATAAGACGAGCGTACATTTTGAAAGTCCTAGGACTTATAAATTGATAATTTTCTACACTTAGGGAATTATCAATCTATAAGTTCTTTGTAACTAAATAAAACAACTTTAACTTCTAAAATTGAAATAATTTAAAAATTTAAATACATTCTACTTAAATCATAATTAAATTCTCATTTGGACTCTAATAAATAAACTCTAATAATACATGTAATTTGAACAATAATTCCTATAGGACCTACCCAAGCCACACGACCTCTTTCACACACTTAGATGCTTGCTAGGACTACCAACTTTAGCCTAGGCTAGGCCGGTGGTTTATTGTGGCTTGTTTGCGGGTGTCTTGCCTAGAGGGCACCTATGTGTGATTGCTTACTTTTTTGTACTACATAAGCATGCATATCTACTTTTCTGTCTGTACACCAGAGCGTGGAGTGAATAAAGTGAGGGCCGTGTACTTTACTTTTATATCTTTACTTTCCTTCATATATAACTGTACACAACACG
>NW_021318640.1:44280-61475 GCF_001605985.2 Dendrobium catenatum
ACAATTCACTAAGCTAATTAGGTAAATAGGGAAAATATTAATCGTCCTTTTGGATGATTTGTATATTCCTTATGCCATACCTGATTAGGAAAGTGAATCATCGTTCTCTTTCTTTAGAATCAATAGAAGGATATTAGTCTGCCCTTCGAGGAGGTCTAATATCCGACTACATGGATTCAATCGAAGGAGAATATCCAAAAATATAAATAAAGTAAACTACTTTCTATATTTAAGTAATATATATTTTAAAATTATTTTAAAACTCTTCTCTCTCTCCCTCCTTTTCTTTCTTTATTTAAGTAAAATAGATTTATTTTATTTTATATTATTAAATTAATTAATTATTTACAAAGAATATTTTAAATAAAAAAAATTTATAGCATAGAGCTTAGAGATTTTATTTTCTCACAGACTTTTCTAGCGACTCCACCGGGGATAGACTTCTCTCTGCATTTCAAATGAAGACTAAATTCTTTCTGAAAAATTATATATAATTTAATTAAATATTTGAGCAATTAAAATTTCATCTAAATTTCATTCTTCTATGTCTGTCACTGTTTCTGTAGATGTTTTCTATAATTCTATGATGTTGTTCTGACGACTGTTTTGTGTTTGGTTTTCTCATCGCAATTTGATTCTTTGATTCTATCGATAGTCATAGTTTTCTTAGTCTTTCCTATAAGACTAAGAAGATGAGTTAACGGTCAGCACCGATGTAGGCCCCACATCCTGCCGAAGTGCTGTCCGTTTCTTTTCTGACTTTTGAGTACCCTTAGTGAGTCCGTAGTCTTTTAAATTTCTCTTTTTTTTTTTGTAGATTTTGGGTCTTCTCGGTTCGATTTTCTTTTTCTCCTACGAATTTCGCTCGTGATTGGATTATTTTATATATTTTCCTGATTTGTTTTGACTTTGCTGTTTTCGAGTTGTATACTATTTTCAGCCTGATTAATATCCGTATTTAAACTATAAAACTGTAGAATTCCAGTAAATTGAGTCAGCCTAGCCTGTATGTCATTTGTATGACATTTGCATGTTTACTTCTCACTGTTTGCATGTTTATGGCCACGCGAGTGGGTATCACCCATGGTTACCAACGCTTCTCCTAAAAGCCTAGCGGACGTCCACCTGGAAACAGAGGTTTGGTCCTAGGTCTGGTAGGGGTTATGCCGCCCGTTTGTTGTCTCACAGTTGTGTGTCACTTGTATTTTTTTTTTTTTTTTTTTAGTTTTAGAGTATTTTTCTAAATCTTTCCAAAACTTCGTTCTGAACTTCTTGAATTTTATTGTTTATAATTCTATGCTTGTTTTTGTCGTCAGATTTCGGTGATATGTCTTTGATTTATAAAGTGTTGTTGAATTGATTGTTTTCTATCTTTATTTAAATTGCATACTTGTAGAATTCCATTAAATAGAGTCAACCAAGCCTGTATGTCATTTGTATGACATTTGCATGTTTATTTTCCATCCACTGTTTGCATGTTTATGGCCACGCGAGTGGCCATCACCCATGGTTACCAAAGCTTCTCCTAAAAGCCTGGCGGACGTCCACACTGAAACGGAGGTTTGGTCCTAGGCCTGATAGGGGTTACGCTGCCCGATTGTTGTCTCGCATTTGCATGCCATTCATATGTCATTTGCATACTTTAGAGTTTTCTTTTTCATTCGTATCCTGTTTTTGACTCAATGTGTTGAGATCAGGCTTTAGATTATAAATTTCTATTCTATTCCCCTTTCTAATTCTATTTACTCGTGTTTGCTTATATATATGCTTGTAGTTTTTAAGGATAAAGGGTCCTTATTGGATCTCATCTTGTTTTAATTCTAATTTCCTTTCATTCATCAAATAAAGTCTCCTTCTGAACCCGCACTTGGTGACCATACCCTCTTGGTGTGGGTCCTTATTTAATCTCTTTTCAATCTAATTTCGATTCATTTCAATGCTTAATCAAATCTCATTCTAAATCTTCACCGTGTGATCATATCCCTCTGGTGTGGGTCCTTAATTGGATCATTCTTCTTCAAATCTTTGATCCGTTCAATCCTTATCGTAAACTCCAACTATATTCAAGTCAGTGCAACCAGCAGCAGTCAGTTTTTCTGCATAGACTCAGAAGAAATCAATTCCTTATTTGGATCACCTTTGAATTGCAGAAAATGTTTGGAAAGCTTATATTTAACTTCAACATCACTGCTGCCCAACCTTATGAGGGCAACCAGATTAGATTCGGGTCCGGATTTGAAGATATCCAAATCACATTTGGTGCACCACAACCTAAAGTGGTGGCACCTTCTGCCAAATCCAGAAGATCAAGTCCTATTCAAGTCAACATTGAGGAACGTCCTGTAGCTTCCCTTGTAGTTTCTAGACCCTTAGTTTTCACCCGTTTGAATTATCCCCAGTCAACTGCCATGGCTAAGGGAAAGTCCCCGATTGTTGTTGAAGCTCCCGTAATCAGAAACTTTGAGACTGGGTCATCTTCTGGAATCCGGGAGATGACTAAGTCTCAACACCGCAATATAATTTGTCATATGAAGCGTAGAGAGAAAAGAGAAAAGATGTTAGAGGAAGATGTCTTGATTGCTGCTGCAACTGAAGCAGTAAAGAAGATGAATTACGAAACTTCTGAAACCTATGTCAATACTTCGCAGTTGGTTGATAGCGAATTTCGATCACTATGCGATATTTTCGAGGAAGAGAACGAGTTGTAAATGTTGAACTCTCCTCCTACTCCATTTCGTGGAGATCCCGTCCTCACTCCAATATCAGAAAGAAAAAGAAAATTCAAATCTCTTCAATGGTCTGGTTCAGGATTGTGCGACCAATTTTGGGCAGTCAAAGACAGAATTTCTTAGAAGTGTCAAGGATGTGATCTCCACTGAAATGCATTCACATTCAAGTGGGAGACGAGGAGAATCTCCCCCCCATAAAGAGAAGAGATCAATTTCAAGAACCGGGTCCAAGCCGACCAGCAGCTGCTGTAGATTGCCATGGAAAATCAAAGAAGTTCTCACACCACGATCATTATCAGAGTTCAAATCGACAGTACAGTCAACAAACTTCTGTCAAATTCCTAGGATATGAAGCATCAACCCGTCGAGGGTATGATCCCATGTCTTCTCCATCTTCACATCAATTCAGAAATCCTCCAGCAAGATCTTCTGATCATCTTCTAAATCAATTCCCCTTAAGAGTTGATCAACATTGTTCACAGGGTAGCAAATCATCCTCTGGTTTTGATAAGAGGAGACTGAAGTTTACAAATTAGTCAAACTCTTTATCTAACAGAGAGAGGATTTGGCAGCCCGAGATGTTTCCAACTCCAACAGTACTGATGAATCAGAGGAATAACCTAGTGGAAGAAACACCAAAGAACTTGTGATATGTTATAGAAATATCTTCTTCTAGAGAGAATACTCCAATACATCCACATGGTGTGGAAAAGAAGACAATAGAAGAAATGGTGGATCATCTAAAAGAAAGTATCCGCCAGATCGACGAAGCAGAAGCTGTAGAAAATAAAGAAACGGATGGAGAAGTGTCTGATAGTGTTAACATGGTCGATGCTTCCCCATCTCTGTAAGCAGAGAGAATATGAGTTTAGATTTTATCAGAAAGTACTTAGTTCATCTTGCTTACAGACAATGTACCAGTTATCTTAAATTTCAAATGGAAGAAGTTATGTTTGACTACAACAACTGTTCAAAAGAATAAGAACTCATCAACGACCCATACTAAAAAAAAAAAGAAGACTATGTTCCCTCCCTCTTCCCTCTCGCTTGAGGGTCGACACCGATTTTAAATCTAAACCTATATCAAAAGTAAATTCAGCTTATAAATAAAATCTTCTCAAAGTTCCTGCATTTTTGTATCTTATAAGTATCACCGGCATGTTTATAGATCTATCCTAAAATTTTCCTTATCAAGTTATCACTTCTATCAAAGAAATTCGGATTAGCTTTGTAGATAATTCTTCTCCTTACGAGAGAACGATTTGTCTTCTCTCGTGTTTTGAAGATAATCCTACAACTGAGGCTCATCTTAGGTTTTTAAAAGGAAGCCCATTTGCTAAAAATTTATATATATGTATACATATATAAAAAAAAGGACGCGCAATGTACGCGAAAATGAAAAGACGCATACAAATGGGCCAAATAAAAGATGCGCAAAGCATGCCAAAAAAAAAAGAGAAAATAAAAGATGCACCAAAGTATGCCAAGCAACAAAAGATGCTCAAATTATACATTGAAAATAAATTAAGTAAATGGCTTCCTTTTCAAAATCCTAAATCTCAGAGAATCTATTTTCTCCAGATATTTATCTTTGATTTTTGAAAATCTAGATATCAGATTTATTTCTATGCATTGATATCTTATTAGATATAAAAGATCAAGCAAGAAATTGGAAAGATCAATTTTCTTTCCCTGAATTCGATCTTTTGAAATAAGTTTTAATTTAAAAACATAAGGGAGGTTTCATTTTAACTTCTAAGTGAGTTAATCTGGGTCCATTATAATTGGTCGATAGCTCCATCATAGTTTGACATCATGTTTGTTTCACTACTAGTAGTGAAATGATTCGTCATAATAGATTTCTTAGCAACTCGCCAAGCTCAAGACGATCGCCTAATAAACGATGAACTACCGGATGAATGAATCATAAAACTCAAGTCGAATGAGAAGTTCATCTTGGAATTCTCTTTTGATGGCGTTACTTCAAGACAGTTAACAATATCAGACGATATTCCTTAGTGCCAGATAATTATTTGATAAATTAGAAACTACCGGATGTACAACTCCTGAAACGCAAATCAAATGAGAAGTTTATCCAGGAATTCTATACCTTGATGGTAATCCTTCCAGCTGATAAGAAGAATCATATGATATCTCCCCAGAGTAAACCAGAATTAGTGTAATACTTATCACACCTGATCAAGGTGTGACGTATTACTCATATCATATGTCAAAGCCATGTACCAATGACAAAGCTGAGTACGAGGTGATGAAAATTGGTTTAGATTTGATAATTCTAAACTAGATCAAACATACACCAAAATCTTTGGAGATTCGTGGCTTCTGATTAATCAGGTAGCTAGAATTTACAAAGTAGAGAAAGATATCCTGATTCCTTATCAACAATGCGTCATTCATCTACCGAAACAAATTTTAAAGGCAACGTTATCCAGAATTTCCTGGTTCTAGATGTATAAACAGAAAATCCCCAACTGAGGTGAAAATAGTTTTAGCAGTAGACGATGAAGAAGTGGATTGTAGAAAACCCTTCATCAGATACCTGCGAGAAAACAAGCTCCCTCAAGAGAAATCAAATCCAGATTAGATCAAAAGATGTTTATTATCTTATACTCCAATCAATTCCCCTCTACATAGAAGATCATTGGATCTGATTTGGTTGAAGTGTCTAAATGAAATGGAAGAACAGAAGGCTATAGAAGAAGTATATGCTAGATTGGGTATTATACACTAATATGCACCAAAGATGAATGCTTCCTTTGAGAAAAGTTGAAGCTCATCAAGTTCTAACATTCTTTTCAAAGATAATGTTGTGTACCGATTCGGTAGTCATTTCTGGATTATTTCGAATAATGGTCCTTCATTCAGAAGATCATGAATATATAATTTCTTTATATATCACAACATCAATTGGAGATACTCGACCTTCTATCACCCTCGGACAAATAGATTGGTAGAAGACTCCAATGAATTATGGTACAGAGTTTAAGAAGACTTTAAACGACAACAAGTGTTAATAGCACAAGAAGTTGGTTGAAGCATTGTGGGGATATATAACCATGTATAGAACTCCAACTTACTATATACTATTTGCTTTAGTCATTGTTGTAAAAGCTGTTATCCTTTTGGAAGTACAGCTACTTCCACTCCGAATTGAAGTAAACTACAATCTTATCCCAGAACTGAATTTTAAATTCAAGTTAGAAGAGCTAAAAGGTTCAAAAGAGAAGCATCCACAGACTCAATCGAACCTCGAGTTATATAAAAATGAAAAGATCAAGACTTACAACGAACGACAAAGTTAGCAAACTGATCTTTAACATAATCTAAATAGTTTGGTTCTAAATCTGCTCATTCGAGAATCGATCTCTCGTCTGGGTATCCACTTTTTCTGGAAATCGATCTTCCAGTCAAAGTTTAAATTTCACCTTTCCGATAATCAATCTATCGGTCAGGTTCTAAATCCACTAATTCGAGAATCGCTCTCTCGTCTGGGTATCTGCTTTTTCTAGAAATCGATCTTCTAGTTAAGGTTTAAATTTCACCTTTCCTATAATCTATCTATCGATCAGGTTCTAAATCGCTCATTCAAGAATCACTCTCTCGTCTGGGTATTTGCTTTTTCTGGAAATCGATCTTCCAGTTAAGGTTTAAATTTCACCTTTCCGATAATCCATCTATCGGTCAGGTTCTAAATCTGCTCATTCAAGAATCGATCTCTCGTATGGGTATCTGCTTTTTCTGGAAATTGATCTTCCAGTTAAGGTTTAAATTTCACCTTTCCGATAATCGATCTATCGGTCAGGTTCTAAATCTGCTCATTCGAGAATTGATCTCTCGTCTGGGTATCCGGCTTTTCGGGAAATCAATCTTCCAGTCAAAGTTTAAATTTCACCTTTTCGATAATCGATCTATCGGTCAGGTTTTAAATACGCTCATTTGAGAATCGATCTCTCGTCTGGGTATCCGCTTTTTCTAGAAATCGATCTTCCAGTCAATGTTTAAATTTCACCTTTCCGATAATCAATCTATCGGTCAGGTTCTAAATTCGCTCATTTGAGAATCGCTCTCTCGTATGGGTATCGCTTTTTCTGGAAATCGATCTTCCAGTCAAGGTTTAAATTTCACCTTTCTGATAATCGATCTATCGGTTAGGTTCTAAATCTGCTCGTTCGAGAATCGATCTCTAGTCTGGGTATTCGCTTTTTCTGGAAATTGATCTTCCAGTCAAAGTTTAAATTTCACCTTTCCGATAATCGATCTATCGATCAGGTTCTAAATCCGCTCATTCGAGAATCGCTCTCTCGTCTAGGTATTTGCTTTTTCTGGATATCGAACTTCCAGTCAAGGCTTAAATTTTATCTTTCTGATAATCGATCTATCGGTTGGTTCCTGATGCCTGCTTATTCGGGAATCAATCTCCTGTTTCGATCTTCCAATTAAGGTTCGAAATCAAACCTTTTCGATAATCGATCTATCGGTTAGGTCCTGTGCCTGCTTTTCGGGAATCGATCTCCCATTCCGATTTTGGCTTTTTCTAGAAATCGATCTTCCAGTTAAGGTTCGAAATCAAACCTTTCCTATAATCAATCTATCGGTTAGGTCATGTGCCTGCTTTTCGGGAATTGATCACCCGTTCCGATTTTGGCCTTTTTTGGAAATTGATCTTCCAGTTAAGGTTTAAAATCAACATTTACGATAATCAATCTATCATTTGGGTCCTGATGCCTGCTTATTCGGGAATCGATCTCCCATTCCGATTTTGGATTTTTTTGGAAATCGATCTTCCAGTTGAGGTTCGAAATCAAACCTTTCCAATAATCAATCTATCGGTTGGGTCCTGATGCCTGCTTATTCAGGAATCGATCTCCTGTTCCGTTTTTTACTTTTTCTTGAAATCGATATTCCAGTTAAGGTTAAAAATCAAACCTTTTCGATAATCGATCTATCGGTTAGGTCCTGAGCCTGCTTTTCGGGAATCGATCTCCCGTTCCGATTTTGGCCTTTTTTGGAAATCGATCTTCCAGTTAAGGTTTAAAATCATCCTATCCGATAATCGATCTATCGGTTAGGTCCTGATGCCTTCTTATTCGGGAATCAATCTCCCATTCCAATTTTGGCTTTTTCTGGAAATCGATCTTCCAGTTAAGGTTTAAAATCAACCTTTCAATCGGTCAGGTCCTGATGCCTGTTTATCCGTTCCAATACCCACCCTCTTTGAGAATTGATCTCTCATTTAGGTCTAACTTCCTATTGGATGAAAATCAATCTTTCAATCAAGTTTCTAACTCTTAAATTTCATTGATTCACTTCAGTCAATGCCAACACGTGTGATTTACTCTTTGAGTTCATCACACATGTTGGGGGTCCATTTGTTGACCTCTTTTTTGTATGAGGTCTCCAAGTACTACCCCACGCTCCTGATTCTACATCTAGTGGTTGATAGCTTGCCACCTGTCAATCATCTAGCAAATCATTCAATCATAGTTTCAATCATCATTCAATCATTGCCATGTTTTCAATCAATCAATATGATCTACAACCAACCTTCAACCCAGTTCTTATCACTCAATCTTTAGCTTGTAATCATCAATCTTCAATCAATCATTCAACATACAATCAAATCTAATCAACCTGTATATATCTAATCTTCAATCGACGGCCTACATTCAATCAACATTTAATCAAGTCCAATCACTTGCATGATCAATCCAATCACATTCAACCATATTTCAAATCTTCCTATAATAAACATTGACTAAACATTAAATCAACTAATCAAACTCAATCTAGTCAAAACTCAATCCATATACAATATTCAATCAAAAATTCAATCTTATCAATCTTGCCTAAAGTTGACTAGTCAAACTAGTCAAATCAAGGCTTAAAGTCATCTCTTTGGTTGAATTTCATTCCAAACATTTGAATTTCAATATCAAGCTAGCAAACCTCCTTTGAATCAAACCCAACCATCATTCAAGACTCCCTTAAATGCCACCTCATCAAACAACAGTCCAAGTTGACTGGTCAAACTGTCAAATCAAGCTTTAAATGGATTAAACATGACCAAATTAACCCCTTAAGCTAATCCACTCAATATCAAATCATTCCAGCAGCTCTAGGGTGCTCTAGAACCTTCCAAGACTCTATCACAGCTCTTGGATTTAAATCAAATGGCCCAAAGCATCCCCACATGCTTGTGTGAGGAAAAAAATCCCTTTACACCTAGGATGTCCTTGCTTGTCCTTTGATTCTCTACACCCCAACAACCTCTATGCCACTTGGCAGCAATCCAACAACCTATCAAGTGATCCTAGCCTTCCATTCAAGTTGGAGGGATTTGAATAGGGCAAAACCCTCATTTGAGCATGATTTGACACCCTAGCTTTCTCTCACTCAATCCTTTGCTCCAGAGCCATTCCAGCCCCCAAAACCCTAAAAAAAAACTTCTCCAAACATTCCCCTAGCTCTTCCAGGTCTTCCCCTATCAGATCTTGGCTTCCAAAGCTTCATTGGTGAAGAGAGAGGAAGGTAGAGAGAGAAAGAGGATTTTCAAGCACAAATTCAAATCCAGCCAAATCCAACTCTTGGAATCTTCACCAAAGTTGAAGAGGACTTCTTCAGCTTTCCAAAGAGCCCAATAAATAAAAAATCCATTAGCTAGATTGTAAGTTATTCTAGTTTTAAGTTTAAATTTCATTTCAAAACTGTAGCAAAAATACAATGTATGGAGCCTCCAAACTCCAGGCATTGTAAGTTTGGGCTACCATCAATCTGTGTTTCAAATTTCATGAATTTCGGTTGGGTATTTTGGGAGAAATAAGCATTTAAAATTTTCCAGTTTCAGTAGATCTGGACTGTCTGGTCGATCATCAGACGGCCCAGATCAGATCTAGAACCGCGCGTTAAGCCTGGGATTCAAACCCAGGTCTTCTGGCCAGACCGCTTGGGCGATGTGGCTTAATCTAGACGCTCGTATCGGATCCGATCGAATCATATTGGACGGCTACCACCTTTGCTGACGTGGTTAAGTAACCATGCGGGATCACGCCGCGTGTCCTGGCTGCGGCGCAGTGCCGCCGCTAGCCAATCATTGCCAATGATTGGTTTGGCGATGTCGGAAGGCTCTTTAGATCACGTGATTGACTTATTTGATTAAAAATATTATTTAAATGCTTAGAAACTTCCAAAATTCATAGTAAATTTAATTTTTCATCAAATTTAACGTTCTTGGGCTTGTTGGAAAGCTCTTCAGCTCTAGTATTTATTAAAATTAAATTCAAATTATTTTGATCACTGTATTGAGAGATATTTGGGTTTGTGTAAAATCCAAATTTCTCAATTTTCTTTTAATCCAGTGACCAAATGAAGCTCAAATTTTGGTGAAATAATTTTGGACATATTATTCATTATCTGTAAGTTTCTTATGTCCAGATGTCCAATGGATTACTATGGGATGAATTTACAAAGCAATGGGTCTATTTTGGGCCCAAAACTTTGAAAATTTATGACCTTCCGAATTAGTAGAAATAGGCTCTTCTAGTATTAAGGATTTGATTGTGTTATTGTTTATTCTTATTCGTGCTTGTCCAAGGGTTAGATAAACTCTGATTTCTATCCTACAACCTAGTGACATTTAGGAACAATAATTAAGGTGTGTCTTAGCCAACTTAGCCAAACTTAGGAAGAACTACACACTATCTCTTCTGAGATGAAACTTAAACTTAGAAAACTAGTGCCATATATCCAATAATCAAACATATCTTAATTTGACATTAATCAATTCTATAACAACTAATAGATTAAAGATTTTCTTTCTTTTGTTTTAACAAACCTAAATAAATCAAATAAAATTCCTAAAAATCTAAATCAATTTCAATCAAGTCTAATCAACTAAAAAAATAAAATCATAATCATTCAAAATAAAAACAAAGTCTTAAATCTTATTAAACTATATTAAACCCTTAATTAAGCCACCAAAACGTCTAAAACATGTAATAAATCAAGATTAAACACAAAAATTATAAATAATACCTCTAATTTACCAAAATTAAACCCTTAACCAATAAAAAATAAAATAAAATTTATTTGACAGTAAACTAAACCTTAATTCAATTTTAAGTAAAATTCAATATTTAATTGATTTAATTAATAAATAATTATTAAAAATTCCAATAAATTCTCAAACACTTCAAAATCCCTCTTTAGGTTATTCCTGACCTTTGGAGCTGATTTAAAGGAGTTGGGAACTAATTTGGAGCAAAACCATACAAAAAGGTCCTTAATTAAACAATTTTCAATAATTCGTTAAATACCCTAAACTTTGAAAATTCTTAACTAATTCAATAAAAATCCAAATTGACCAAACTCAGTTGCATTCAATTCATAATAAGGCCTAATATTTATTAAAAATGTTAAAGTTCCAGAAAATCATCAAATTCAAAAAGTCAACGAATCGGTCAACTTTCACTCAAAATCAGTTCAGAATTTCAAATCTTCATAACTAAATCCAGAAAAATCCAGTTTTAGTATACTTACCTTCTAACTGATCTTCTTAAGGTCTAATATTTTAATAAAGTGCTAAATTTATAGAAAAAACCTTTAATTAAAAAGTTAATTTTTAACCTCTTAATTAAATGATTAAAATATTCCAAAAATTCCTAAAAAGTTAGAAATTGTTTTAAAACTTCAGAAATGCTTAACCAACTCTTAAAATCAGCAATCAAACTTCTTTTGGATAAAATTCATTAACTTTTAATTCTTAACCAACTTAAGCTACTTAATTATACCAGGTACCACTAGGTAACCCAGGCCTACGAGGCTATTAGCTTAGCCCCAAGGAAGGTGAAATAAACTTCACGGCCTCGGTGTGAAACAAAGGTGGTATTCAACCAACAATTAAAATCAATCTCTAAATCAATTTTTTTTTTAAATCATTAAATATCCAATAAACCTTTAATTCTTAATAATTTCTGAATTCTATTAATTAAAATCTATTAATTATTTAATTAAATTCTATATTCCTTTAACTTAAATTAATTAGATAATTTGATTGATTAAGGTTTATCTTAATCAATTAAATTTGATAATTAATTTAGATTAAATGAATTCGGGTCTTCTATGCCTAAAGTTTAATTTCTTTTGGAGGACTTTGGGTATTTTGACTTTTAAAGACCCTTAAAACACTTAAATAACAAAGAGATCTCTTATGTGTTGTGCATGATTCCTTTGAGGAGGGCACTAACACATTTGGATTTGGATATTTTCAAACAACTATAATAATTTATCGACCTTATACGGCGCGCTAGATTCCTTTGGGAGGGCACGTGGTATTGCATTCATAAGGTCCCTTTCTCTCTCTCTAATAAAATTTCAGGGACTCTCAAAATAAACACTTATCTTCTTTATAAGACGAGCGTGCATTTTGAAAGTCCTAGGACTTATAAATTGATAATTTCCTACACTTAGGGAATTATCAATCTATAAGTTTTTTGTAACTAAATAAAACAACTTTAACTTCTAAAATTGAAATAATTTAAAAATTTAAATACATTCTACTTAAATCATAATTAAATTCTCATTTGGACTCTAATAAATAAACTCCAATAATACATGTAATTTGAACAATAATTCCTATAGGACCTACCCAAGCCACACGACCTCTTTCACACACTTAGATGCTTGCTAGGACTACCAACTTTAGCCTAGGCTAGGCCGGTGGTTTATTGTGGTTTGTTTGCGGGTGTCTTGCCTAGAGGGCACCTATGTGTGATTGCTTACTTTTCTGTACAGCATAAGCATGCATTTCTACTTTTCCTTCTGTACACCAGAGCGTGGAGTGAATAAAGTTAGGGCCGTGTACTTTACTTTTCTATCTTTACTTTCCTGCATATATAACTGTACACAACGCACTCATAACATGCATAAATATATAAGTGCTTCTACTTTTATGTATTTTATATTACTGCAACAGTGGAATGTTCTTAGGGATCTGATGTACTTATAAATGAAAAATGTAAAGCTTTCTTTTCCTAGAATTGTTGTATATAGATTGAGTCTGTACAGCGTCTGGAGTCTGTAAAAGAATTGAAAATAACTGCTTATAAATATACAAATGGGGCTCCAAAAAGTAATGTCCTCCCTCAAAAGGACGTTCCTTTTTGGAATTCCATAGAAGAACCGGAGCCTGAAGACCATAAGCAGTTATATTTAGTTCTACTTTCCTGTAGGCTTAGAATCCATGTTTGTTGTCGGTGGGGCCTGGCCACCATTAATTTACTGCAAATTTCTGGGATGTAACCGATAAATTCAATATTAATAAAATCGGCTCTTTCATATATAACTATTTCATACATCATTCGCATACGAGTAGATTTTTTTTTTATAAGCATATTCCTTTGCATTTGTTTTAGACTCTTTAGTAATTTCTTGATTCCTAGGATAGAGCTATCTTAACTCTTGCATCATCGATGAATTGTTGTGATTAGGATTGTTAGATGGCAGCCCACTCTTGGCATGTGGTAAGTCCATATTGTATACACTTCTCTCTGCACATTCTGAGTCCTCCAATCAATTCTAAATTCTTCTAAAGTCAAATAATGATTCTATAATCTAAAGCCTGATTGTGAAAATTTAATTATGCCCAAAGATTTAATTAAATATATATATAATTTTGGAAATCATTTAGTCTTTGTTTAAATCGAGAGTGTTCTCTTAGGAGATGTAATTAACTACAGGGGCTTGCCCCTGTAGGGAGTCTAGATCCCAGAATAATTTAAACCCTACCTTAGTTTTTTTTTGAGGTGGGGGAAAGATCTGTGGACGTAGATTAGGTTTTATTCATGTTTAGGAGTTATTTCTATAATTAAGAAATAGATAGATAGTTGATTTGTTTTCATAAAATAAATCAAATGTGTTCTATACTTGATTATAGAAATAAATTTACAATTCATTAATCTAATCGGGTCGATTAGAGAATGTACTCGTCATCCCTTCAGGATGATTTGAATAGTCTCTATATTACACCTGATTAGGAGAATGAATTGTACTGCTTCTCCCTTTAAAATCAATAGAAGGGTATTAGTATGCCCTTTGGGGCAGTATAATATCCAACTATGTATATTTAATCGGGAGAGGATATTCTAAATATAAATAAAGCGAATCGTGTGAGAAAATAAAAAGTCTTATTTTTAAAAGAAAACCATGCTATATATAAATTTTTGTTAAGATTCATTTCTTACAATCAAGAAATAGATAGGTATCTGATTTATTTTCACAAGTAAATCAAATATCATTTGTATGCTTAATTTTAGGAATGAGTCAACAATTTGCCAATCTAATTAGGTAAATAGGGAAAATATTAATCGTCCTTTCGGATGATTTGTATATTCCTTATGCCATACCTGATTAGGAAAGTGAATCATCGTTCTCTTTCTTTAGAATCAATAGAAGGATATTAGTCTGCCCTTCGAGGAGGTCTAATATCCGACTACATGGATTCAATCGAAGGAGAATATCCAAAAATATAAATAAAGTAAACTACTTTCTATATTTAAGTAATATATATTTTAAAATTATTTTAAAACTCTTCTCTCTCTCCCTCCTTTTCTTTCTTTATTTAAGTAAAATAGATTTTTTTTTTATTTTATACTATTAAATTAATTAATTATTTATAAATAATATTTTAAATAAAAAAAATTTATAGCATAGAGCTTAGAGATTTTATTTTCTCACAAGCCAATACTTAAATGGAGTGTGGTTAATGGATCATTAATTAATGCTTTTGAAGAAAAATGGCTTTTGGATAGGAGCATTAACAAATGGCCTACATTTGTTGAACCCCAAGGTGAAGAAACGGTTAAACTGGAAAGATTCATTGAAGGCAAGGATTGGAATGTAGCTGAGTTGCTGAAAACATTTGGTGGTGAAATGATGGAACTCATTTCACATACCAAAATTAATTGTGATCAACAGGAAGACAAGCAGGAGTTAATAGCTAACAGATCGGGAAAAACAATTTCTGGAATGATAACTGAGGCTAGGCGGAGTGAACAGCCTAAATGTAAATTTGCTAAATGGTGAAAAAAAGCTAAACTTATGCCAAGGGTGGAGACTTTTTGCTGGAGGTTATTCAAATATGCCATACCAACTTACAAGTTTCTAGCACATATAAGACTACAAGAAGTTGAAGTTTGTCCAAGGTGTTTGGATGGAATTGAAGGCACGGAGCATGTTTTATTCAATTGTGCCAAGATAAAAGAAAGGCTGTCTCAACTCAACAAATGGGGATTCCGGATTCCTCTGTTTGAAAGCCTTCAAGAATGTTGTAGATGGATGGATCATATGGCAACTCATAATGGTATGCTTCTTAAATTGTTTTGCAATGCCTTATACCTTTCTTGGAAAGATAGAAACAAATTTACTCATGATAAGGTGGTAGAAGGTGCTAGCTCAGTGGCTGCTAATGCGGTTAGCTATTTATCTACTTCTAAATTGATTGTTAACTTGAAATCAGAACTATGGGATGCTAACCAGCCCATGAGGCTGTCCAATACTTGGTATCCCCCTCCACCCGATTGGTTAAAAATCAATGTAGATGCATCACTTGACTCCTCATACAGAGCTGGAATTGGTTGTGTTATTCGTGACAGCAAAGGGAGGTTTTTATTTGAATTTGGAAAAAAATACATTCATTGGGATGTGTACTATTTGGAGCTTCTAGCTATAAAATCTTTGGTCGAAATGACTAAAGATTGGATGTTCAAATACAAGGGAGCTATTATTGAAGGTGATAACGCAAATGTAATAAGGATGCTACAAAAGGCAAGGATTGATGATTTCAAGGGAGATGAAGACTTCAGTTTGTTTAAATAGTTTAATTATGTCATTTTCTCCACTGTTGGTAGAGGTAGAAACAAGCTAGCTAATATGTGTGCCATGTATGCTATGGTTAACAACTTTATTTGGGAAGACCTGTGCTTGGATGAGATTCCTCCTTCATTTGTGGATTTGTTGAAGGAGGAATCAACATTGTAGCTTTTTTTTATCTTTCTTTTTTCGTTGCTTTTAATGCATTTATTGCTCTTTTCAAAAAAAAATGCTTTAAGCATGTGCAGAGCAAAACCAAAGAAGAGTATTTCAATTACATAACCAATTAAGAGGTTATAACATAACATAGTAGTATATAATTTACATTGCACCTAAGCACAAAATTCATAATGCACTTTCTTCACCATAACAAAACTCCATAATGTCATATAATTCATAATGATGCATATGCATGCATAACTAAAGAATTAGAATAGAGTGAACTTAAGTAGTCAAGTTTTACAAAAAAAAAAATCTCTCAAATTTTTTATTTCTACTCAACTATTTCAAAATATTACTAAATTCACAAGGACTATATAAAAATCCAATTTAACATATTTTGTCAACTATACAAAGGTTTATAAGTGATATATTTATCTAAAAGTTTTTAGAAATGTCTATAGAGTAGACCTAGCAGTCAAAATTTGCAATTCTTATAGTCAACTTGTTCACAATAAAGTGCAAATCCTTAACTAAAAGTTAAATGATCAAACTTTCTACAAATTAAAAAAAACATATTTTTTAAGTATATATTTTTATAAAAACATTAGAATTTAAATAAAAATAGAGTGTAGTTGCCTACCTCGAGTCAAATAATTTCTTTAACTAGCATTATGGATGATTTTTAGGTTCTAGACTTCAAAACCTCTTCTCTAATTTCTCTCTCATCTCATTCTCTTATCCTCTTCTCCAAAGAAAAGATGGCTAGGAGGGATGAGGGGTTTAGTAAATGGATTAAAAAATTTATTATTTTAAAAATACTTATTTAGACCTAGCGCCTTTAAGGTCACCACCCTAGCACCATAAAACTCTGCAAGAATCTTCTAGATTCTCCCAAAACCTTATGAATAATGAGCTACGTGTCGTAGTAATACCTCACAACACCACAATGCCTCCCTAAATCTAGCCCTCTAATAGAGACATCAATCCCACAGATCAGTGTCCCCAATACCATGGTTCTTGTTAAGATAGTTGCTATTTGCATGCATTACATTTTTGGCAACTTATAAAGTTTTGATGATTTCAAACATTATTGTTCAAATGTGTAGTTATCTCCTAACAATATTGGAAGAATTGTATTTGCTCTTGTGTGTACTAACATTTCAGGGAAAGAACTCCAGACTACAAGGCTTCAAATTAAAATCAGCATGAGATACCTTGAAATGTTTTAAGCTTGCACTTTGCTTAGAAATCAAATTGAAAGGGAGTGATTGTAACTTGAGTGAATAAAAACATGCACACAAAAATAAGGAGATCATATTAATTTTGTATTGATCGTACAGGATGATTTTCGTTCGTACTGGACGATCAGACAGTTATCTCCTACAGAGCATTTGGAACGAATAGGAACTTGCTCTAAAA
>NW_021318640.1:67219-115345 GCF_001605985.2 Dendrobium catenatum
ATTGCAATAGAGCGCACCGACGCCAACGCGAAGGAACAAAGCACAAAGGGAAACGAAGAAGTCGATCAACTATTTGATAAAAAATTTTATGCAAAAAAATCATCTTTGCCTCCAAAGTAAGTTTCAACGTAATGTAGCTAAACACCAATTGAATACATGACCACTAACTTAGTTGCGTGGCCACCACTACCTCACCTTTCTCTATTGTGAGAGTCACAGTGCTAAGCGTGAGAAGAACCAACCCGCTCATATTTTTGAATTGTGGTGGATGGCAGGAGTTCCTTTCCCGTCTTCATAGCTTTTTGGTTGGGAAAATGAGCACACAATAAAAGAATGAGTGTGGGGTACTTAATTAACAAATGACACCATAGTGTAGAGTCCTCTAGACAATATATCTCGTTTATCAATGGGGTCTTTTCAGAAGCTGGCGGAGATTAGTTAGGTTTTACAATATCAGACCCAAAGAGCCTCAGAATGCTGAACCCTCGCTAAGTCATTCCATTACATTTGAGGTGATGGTCGTCTAAAGCGTCTGATGGTGAACCGTAATTGGCTTTAATCAGATGACAAGATCTGTTCATATTTAAACTCAACTGCAATTTTAGTACACGGTAAAGATCATTCACATCCTACGCCGCCAAATAGTACACACACGAATGATGTATATCAGGCATAATTTTTGAAAGAAGAGCTCCAGAAAACAACTAGAACTATGTCTTCATTTTTCCTAGTGTATACGAGATATGAGATCCAGATAAGACACAAGAAGAGGCGGCGGTAAGTCTGATTTTTGATGTAAATACAAATTTTTTACACTACCACGCCTTTGGTACATACATGAATATCAGAAACGGGTAAATGATGGCTACGGGGGATTTCCCCTTGCCTATCTCTGGAAGGATATACTTGGCCTTATTTTAGCGAATATCGCAGTTCCTTCTTGTGTGGATCCTTTTCCCGCTTCACCTACATTGCAAACTCTCGTTTTCCAACCAAAGGTTGTTCAAAACAGGTGATACGGGACCCTAATTCCCCTCCATTGGGAGTTAGGATTCCTGAGAGGAATATCCAATAATTCCTTTTTTTTAGTGCGCATCCTGACCGTTCCTTGTTGGGATAACATCCATATGCAGGTTGCTACTTCCAGCGAGCTAAACTATGAGGACGGAAAGTGTTACGGGAAAAGAAGAGTCGGTAAGGCAACAAAAACAACTGCACAAACCCGGCGTGCATAGCTGTGACGGAACGCAGATCTTCTAGTATTGCCCCTTAACTAGGTATAAAGCAGACTCACACTGTAGGAGGGAAAACTGTAGTTGGGTTGACTCTCTGTTTTCCTGCCCACATCTTGATTTGTGGTCAGGAAGAGATATGACATCCTCCACAACAATTAACCTAGCTGACCCTTTGTGGGAGAGGGTTAAATGTATGGTGATAGCTTACATCCGCCGCATAAAAGGAATACTCATTCACCTCTCCCATAACCAGACCGGTCATTGTTATAACGTACGCATCTTTCTCCATTGGCACCCAATACTTTTAAATGACAATATGCAATTCATTCTTATCCAGAACATAATTCACCCGAATGGAAATTCTGTGTTTAAATGACAATAGTTTGGCTCATTGGCTCGTTTTATTCGAAGAAATAATGAATGTAGGTTATTAATTTTTATACTTTTCTCTTCCTCCTCACCTCTCATCACTTGCCTGTTACCCCCCTACACTTTGTCTGTGACACTGAATCACTCGCCACCACCAAATACAATTCTCCCCTCCAGAACCCTTGCACAGGGCCCATAACCTCATAAATCTCAATAAAGGTTACAATTTAATTGCAATGAATGAAAGTTTTTATGCTAAATTTCTAAAATTCATTTGTGCGTTGATTTAATTGAACATGGAGTGTGAGTCATATCACTTAGACATATAGTGCAAGGAAAGAGACTGCGTCACCTTTAATTCTGGCGATTTTGAGGTTACGTTGAGAAACTCGTCGAAGTATTTGATAACAACTAATTAGATCTAAAATGTATCTACGTAAACACATCGATATTTCGCCCATTTGAGTGACATCTAAATCTCCCTCAAATATTGGAGTACTGTTGGTAATCTTTTCTTCAAACTCCTCTAGGGATCGGCTTTCTTGGCTACCCTATTCCTTTAATCTTTTCTAGGCTTCGCTGCCTCCAGTCTACAAAGTCTTATTCTCTATGGCTGCTTTTCTAATTCCGCAGATAAATACTTTCATGATAAGAATTCATGCTTTTCTTTTTTTCTGCCAAACATTCCTCCCAAAACCGAAGTCCAACCTTAGTCCATCTTCAAATAGAAGAAAGGGATGATATTTAAAACTTAATAGTCTCTTTAGTCTGATCATTGACAGAAAAATTACCTCCCCACCAACTTTTCCACTGCGCATCCAATTTACAACTATGTCTCAATATCTGCCGATGATTTTCTGCTATGACTTGCTTTCTTTTTGTGTTGGTCAATTAAACAGTTTATTCTTTTAAAGGAAAGTGGCCAGCTAACTTGATGATTTTCTATTTCAGATTGCAAGTTTCTCATGAACGTTACTTATGTGTTAACGAAGAGCTAGGGTCAAATTACAGAAAAAAGTCTCTACATAGTCCTAGAGAGGCCCCTTAATGTAGCGAGTTTGGTAGGTGCTTCTCCATGAAGTGTTTATAAAACCCGGGTATCAATAATCCAAGGTATTACTTTTACAACTTGATATATTCATTACCTTTATACTTTATTCATAAAATGGTCATTTCATTCCAACTCTTATTATCAATAAACCATGACAAAAAAACTGCTCTAAGGTAACTACATTCAACGAATAATTTAGTTGTAAGTCAAACTTTGGGCTTTGTAGCCAAGCAAATGACTAAGTTATCCCAGCTAAACACCCGATTGAATATTACTACACGAGCCAGAGCTAACCACTAGAGAAGGAATATCTATGTCGTCTCTTACAACCACGAGAGATGTTTTCGATCACGAAGTAATAGATGTGGGTGGAAGAAAAGTTTATATAAGGAAAAAGAAGAAGAACTTACGACCACAAAAGTTACACACACATGAGCATTGAGAACAAACTCTGACGATCAAACAAAAGTAACAATGCCAACAATGTCCAAGCAAAACAGCCTCCATTTATTCTTAAATGCCACTAAAAGGCAACGAAGGCTACGCAGTACAAATAAAGTCATCATACATGTAACGTCATGAATGCGATAGTATGTCACAATATTGTTAAATCAAAGAAATAAGTAATATTTTTGTCAAAATATGATTCTACAAAAAAGTACTTTCCAAACTATTGAAGCAAAAAAAAAAATAATATGGTGCTCAGAACATTTAGAATAGAAATAGATATCGCTCATAAAAAGATCAGATCAATCGTTGGGTGGAATATAAGAGTGACGTTCTCCTTTTGCTATGTCATACACACAAAATAAGGTGGGAGTTTAAAATTTAGGCAAGATCATCTAAAAAGAAGCTATTTCAAAACAGTAATGGAAACTCATTATTGCATATCCCAAGTTAGCTAACTAAGTTAAAGCAGCTTTCTTCTGAAAACAAAACAGATAATCAAAGCATGGAATAATAAAAGAGAATAAATTAGCATGAGTAAACATTAAAATGGTAACCCAAAGTCATATTGACGTAAAAAATATCGTTATCTGCATGCAATAGTAAACAATAGTTGATAGAACGTGCGTTCCTTATCTCGTGTGGATATTTGATTATATACCAAATATCACTATATATATTAAATTGTGAAAATTTGATTCTTAAGCCATATTGATTAATCCAATCGTACTTTGTCGCACCTATAAACATTAGCTGGGATCGAATGGATTAACTGTACCTCAAGCACTCTATATCAGGCCAGATGCTAGCCTACTTAACATGTAAAGGCAAGTTACAAGCATGTATAGGCCAACCGTCTCACTTCTTCATAAGACAATTTAAAACTTTCCTGGATTTCTCACTTGCTTAAGGCTGGGAATTAAGGATATCAATAAGAAGAGTATAATACCTAAAATGTTTTTAGTTTTAAAATGATACCTTGTATAATCACCATTTATGATTAAATGTTCAAATGAATTTTCCCCTACAATACTTACATTTCTTGTCTTTTCTTCTTCACTTTTGTTGTTGTCCAAAAAGGGGGAGAAGATCTTTTTATGTTGTATGTTATTGTGTTCTTTAATGTTTGTAAGTTATTGTGTTCTGCGGTTTCTATGTCGACAGTTTTGTGTTCATCTACTGTAAAGGAATTATGGGATGTGCCATTCACTGGACAAAATGCAATACAAGATAAATAAAAATAAAAGCACCTTTTCAATCTAAATCATATTTTTTTTTAGAATTTAATAAAATGAGTTGCCGGAGATCCTAAATGACACATAGTTTTCCCAAATTCCGATTCTATAATACCCCAAACCAGAGACTAAATGTTGAACATCCATTTCACCAAGCAATGTTGATTGCGCGCTCATTTAGATTCATCAGGAGATGAATATAATGAGTCGAAAAGAAACGAATCTCTTAATTACCGTTATATACAATTAAGAGTCAATTATTGTAAGTAAGATAACTCATACTCAAGGATCCATACAACCACATATTACAATTAATAATCATGATATGTTTCAACACCATGAGATACATCGGAAAATCTTACCACATATAAGTCCGACAAAGGAGTGGCGCACGTAAAGGAGACGACATGTATAAGAGAGAACTATTAATAAAATTTGAGTATTAAAAATTAGTAAACCGATAAGTACGGGACGTATAGCCTACAATTATAGGCACTCGGCCCAATGGTACATGCCTCCAATCAATTTAAATAGAGCCCTTAGATGCCACCCTTTCTAATTAATAAGACTTTTGGACTGGGATTCATCTTTGAGGGATACGCACTTAAGGCTTGCTACTTTCAAGCACTCACATGTATGAATTAATCAGACTTTTTAACATCTTTACAATCTTCCAAGAAATGGCCGAGACATTGGGGATCATACTATATAGGTTGGAGAGGAGGACGGGGAGAGAGACGAAGTTTTTTCGTATATTTTGGCCATTGTAATAGTGCTAAGATTGGAATTGTACATACTTGTGGCGGCATGGTGTTAAGACAAGAGTCATTTTATGTGCCTTATATTGTCGACTGAATTTATTTTTTGAAGGGAAAAGTTAAGACACTCCTCACCAGTATCAAACGAAGAGCATAATACCGAAACATAATTCTGAAGAAATTTCTGGCGATAGAGATAGACTTAGAAAGTAATTTTTTGTAAGCTTTGCCACTTTTTCGTCCTATTATTTGGAGATAAAATTTTTGGATTTTTCAACTAACTTTGATAATATTAAGTGGATTGTTGTATTTTGTATTGGTGATACATTATGCACTGTATTGACAACCTTAAAAAAATGCAACAAATCAAATTTTAGTTATAAGGTAGAATCATTATCATATCATTATATAGTTTTTATTCGCTATTGATTGGTCAAATCAGCGATTCGATTTTTTATTGTTTGATGGCGTTACTATGGGACCTCGATCAGAAGCTTGGGATGCAGGGCTATATATCCATCCCTTCGATACTCGAGCAATCGAATGGGGAAGAATAGGAAGCACAGAAATTAATAGGCGAAAAATCTATTGGCGCATTTTTATCGAACATAAGCAATATTATGGTTTCAATTTCTACGATAAGACTTAACCTCCTATGTAACTGGCCTGGGTTTACGGCCTAACCTAGTTGATAGCAAAGGTCCAATTAATCCCAACGAGGATGCGAGTCTCCATCTACTAAAGAAAAATGGTACCATTGGAATCTCAAGCTCCAAGCTCTGCATTGACATGCGTTTATCATGTAAACAAACCACTATGCCAAAAACTCACCCTGGCAAAAAAGTTCTTCCAAAAACTTCATGTCAGCACATTATGAAGAAGAATAAGGGTCTAACATGCTAATTTAAGAATAGATAAGATAACTAGGTATCAAACACTGGTGATCTGGTAGAATATTATTCACAAGGATCATTTGTATGAATAGCTGGAGTGGTGAGTACAGCTAAGATAGTTTGAACGTAATGCCGTGTAATACTTGTCGAAGTGGGTCCATGAATCTCTTAAAAAATTATGTTCTATGTTAGGCGATTCTCTGTGTGATTCACCATGGAATTGTTCCGGATGCGCCGTGTAACGGCGATAAATAAATATAGACAGTATATCCAGATGTTGTGCAATGGTTCGTTGCAACCCTGACCCGGGTTGACAATGATCTAAAGTTATAGAGATTGTGGGCTCTGCTGTAAAATTTTTCGTTCCAGACACAAACACTTTATATATCTTTCATCGTGGCATCAAAGAGTTTTAAACATGATTATGGCTCTCGTGCTAACGAAATCATGTTCTGCGTCTCAGGCGGGAAATACTAATTATCGTAAACATTACAGGTAATAGAGTAATAAGCGTTCTTTTTAGCGTCAAGTATAAGATTCACCTTTTTATGGGAAAATTTAATTTGAAATTTCATAATTAGTTTATGATATCAGTAGCGAGAAGATTTGATAACGAAATATCTTGTGGAAATTCTAAGAAACTAAATCGGGTTAGTGAGCAAAGATAAAGGAGATTGGATACAGTTAAAACGCAACTTGGACAAGTTTTCAGCAGTTTTCTAGATTCGACCTTTGTAGATAACCGTTCGTACTGGACCGAACCGTAGTTCGTACAGGACGATCAGTCTGTACGAAGACATTTCATACACATATTCAAATGGGGTCATTTTCAATCGGTTTAGTAAAAGTCGTCCAGGACGATCCACGATCGTAAAGGACGATTCCACTGCATACAGAATTGAAAACTTGCAATTTTTGGGGCGGTTTTTCTTGTCTTTTGTATAAATAGCCCAAATTAGACTGCCACCTCAATCTTTTTTTTCATTTGATCTTCGTGCTCTTGACGAGGTAGATACAAGAGAGAAGTGAAGCAGAGCATTCAAGGGAGGATTCTACATAGAAGCAGAAGGGCTTCATTTTGGATTTCAAAGGTAACGGTCTCTACTTGTGAATTGGGTTATTCACTCTTTTTCTTTCTTCCTTCTAGATTCTTGTGAAGAAGGATCTTGTCAAGGAGATTCCGGTTCTCTGCACTGAATTACTTGAGGAGTGTGAAAGGCGAGGGTTCTCTGCCCACACGTAGGAGAGTGTGGAGGACGAAGGGGTTCTCTGCCCACACTAAAGGACGAGTGTGTAAAGGACGGAAGGGCGTTCCTTCTGCCCACACTAGGAGAGTGTGAAAGATGAAGGGTTTCTGGCCGCACACTAGGAGAGTGTGAAAGGACGGTGACGGTTCTCTGCCGCACCTGGGAGTGGTGAAAAGAGTGTGTTGTAAAGGCTTCTCCGCCTTGCTGTGGGTGCAAAAGGAGAGTCACTATTGGTATTAGTGCAATACTCAGAGGGTGCCTCTGGGGAGTGGATGTAGGTCTGGTTATAGACCGAACCACTATAAATATTGTGTCATTTACTTTACTGTTTTTACATTTCCGTACTTTCTATTTCAGTTTTAAAAACTCTGTGGTTGAAAAATCTTTTTCTACAAAATTAAAAAAAAAGGGTCTTAAATTTTAATTTTTAAACTACCAATTCCCCCCCCCCCCTCTTGGTAGCCTTGGGACACGCACTTAGGCTTAACAACCTAATTACTAGATTCAACAGTTCTTCCCTAATCATTTAGGTGAATATTATTTTCTTGCACCCAAATGAAATTATGGACTTATTTAGGGTTAATTTAGCACCATTGAAATTTTATAAAGGTTGTTAAACCTAAGAGAAATAGTCCAACGCAAACTAAGAGGGGGAGGGTGAATTGGTAATTAAAATTTTCTTTATAAAAAAGAAAATCTTTTTATAACTTTTTTAATATATAAAAATAGACAATTTTATCACAAAATGTGGAAGAGAATTAATTTCACAATAACAGAAAGATCAGAGTTTTCAACCACATGGTTAATCACAAAAAAATAAAGGGAAAAAATAATAAGATTAAACAAACCAGAATTTATAGTGGTTTAGTCAAACAATGACCTACATCCACTCCTTAGAGTACTCCTTCGAGTATTGAACTAAATGTTTAGTGACCCTCCTTTAGCTCCACAACTAGGGAGCGAAGGCCTTACAAAATCTCTTCCACTAACCTGGTGCAAAAGAGGACCTTACGCTTTTCACCCGCCTCATGAGGCAGAATACCTAGAATCATTTTCTACCCTCCTAATGAAGTCAGAGAACCTAAAATCATTTTTCACGCTCCTAGTGAAGGAAAAAAACCTAAAATCCTTTTTTACCCACATGTTAAAGGAATAGAATATAAAATCCTTTTTCACCCTCTTAGTGAAGGTAAAGAATCTAGAATCCTTTTTCATCCTTTATGTGAAGGTAGAGAATCTGGAATCCTTTTAACCCTTCTAGTGAAGGAAGAGAGCCTAAAATCCTTTTTCATCCTCTTGGTGGTGGTAGAGAACCACGACCTAGTATTGTAGAATATCTCCTTAGAGCCACCAAATAATCAAGGCAGAGACTTGAAGAAGATAGATAAGAACCTTAATTGAAGTAACCTTATGAATCCCTCATAACTCTCCCTCATAAAAAGCTCTCCCTCTCTTCTCTCCTAAAGCTCTTCTAAACTCCTTCTTTATGCTCCCTCTTAAGAGACTAATCAACAAAAATCTTGTTAAATAAGTATAAGTGAGGGTTTAAATAAAGAGCCTCTTAAAAAGCCCTAAATTTCAATATGTCATTTAAGATCATCCAGTATGATCCTACAATCATCCTATACGATCATTACAAATTAGCTCTTTTAGAAAGTACAAACTATATTGTCCTGTATAATCAGTTTAAGAGTTTGTATTATTCATCCAGTGCGATAGACGATGATAAATTATCATCCCAAGAATCACTTAGTTCAAAAAATATGAAATTGGGGGATCATCTTGTGTGATTGGTTAAAAAAACTACAGTATTTTATCTTGTACGATACGTGATGATAAATTATCATCATATGCATTATTCGGGTTGTATAGTACGATCATCACTACATATCCAATACAATTTGATCAAACAAATTAACCATAATTATTCCGCTAATCATAGGATCAATTTAAACATGATTATCATAATCGTGCGGTACGATTAGAACAAAGTTTGAATTTTAAAATATTACATAAAATTTGATTGGTGACTATTTTCATTATTATAACTAATCATCCTATGCGATAAAGATCATCTAGTATGATTAGTTTAATCAATCTCAATTAATAAAAGGGCCCTAACTAATGAATTTTCTAGTTAATTGATTGTCTAGTATGTGCGTGTGTAAGGTTATTCAACCTTAGGATCCATAAAAATACATGATTAACTCAAGAAAGATAAAAAGTACATAAGCACTAAAAATATAGACTTTAATCCTATTCTACCAAATCTTGATTTGATCGAAGTTATAAGTAAATAGTGGACCTAAAATGTTAGTTTCAGGGAAAAATAGATATGCAATAAACTCAATTATCAAGAGATATCATAGTAAGAAATCCAATAATGTTTGTTATCATAAAAAGTACAAGACTTGGGTCCAAATTTGCAACAACCACACGACTCATAAAGAAAAAAAACTAAAATTAAGCTAACTACTTGAGTTTTGGAATGGTGGGTGTTACATTCTGTTCACCTTACAAAAATGTTATTCTCAAGATTTTCGAATCCAAATTCCTAGAACAAGCTTGTATACAACAACCTCATCTATAATTCTATCTCCAAGGTGATTCCCCATTTAGACCTATGTTTCAATTGAACCTTGACCATAGGTATCCATTTCTTCCTCAATTACTTGACATCAAAAGTAAGGATACATTCTAAATCTTCTTTATATTTTAGATTCGCTTGAACCTCTACTTTAAATTGGACACTCATTTTCTTAGAACAAAACTATGAAACATATTATTAATATTAGACATAATGATCAGGCAACATTAATCAATAAGCAGACTATCATATTTTCTTAATAATTTCAAAGAGGGCAATAAACCTTAGGCTAGTTTTACTATTTCTTCCAAATATATTAACTCCTTTTACTAGGATGATCTTTAAGAAAACATAATCGATGATTTGAAATTTAACAGTGTTATGCATTTGATCATAATATTTCCTCTATCAATCGCAAGCTGCTTCTAATTTCTTCTTAAAAACTAGATTTTCTCTATAGAATCATCAACTAATTTAGGTCTAATTAATCTCCTCTCTTACCTTAATCCAAGATAATGGGGTGACATTGTCTTCCACACAAACCCTCATATGAATCCATTCCAATACTTTATTAAAAACTATTATTATTAAATTTAATCGATGAAATGTGACCTTCCCATCTTCCTTCAAAATCTAATACATATATTATAATTAAGTAATAAAGTGATATAGAGAGTGTCAATCTCATGAGGAAGTGTTCTTCTATATTACAATTAAACTACTACTATCTACTACAGATGCAAAGTTTATCATATTGAGTGAAAAATCAAAGGTTTAAATGTTGACACTTATATAGAAAAAATGAAAAGATAAATATGATACCAAATATAAAAAATATTTTAGACTAATGTACATAAAATAATAAAGTTTTCTTATTGAGACACTTAAATAATGATGTGGATCATAGCAAATGCATCCTTAGATATCTATTAAGCTTGTATAGATGAAAAGAGAGGTTTATGACCTATCTAAAATTCTAGTATCTTCATGGAACCTAGAAGATTAAACATCCGATGTCTAGGTATTGCAATATTCTCTTTCAATAGTTCTATTTATTCTAGTATTCCTCCATTGAGGCTATAATCACACTAGATATTAGCTACACACATGATAATTGTATACATCAAATTTGGAATAGGAGGTATTGAAATAATCAATTAACTAATTCAAGGCACATGAGTCTATATTAATACTTGCTATGCATTTACATCATTTGCCCAAAACTCAATAATTTAGCCAAACATGGGTAACCTAAAAAGTAAACTGATGATCATTTCATTCATATAAGAAAAAATATATAAGAGAATTAATAAAGAAAATTGTCACAATAAGGATCAATTGATATTCTCCATACTCCTTCCTCCAATAGTAGAATTGCTTACACAAGATAGGCTAAGATCTCTAAATGAAAGTATATTATGCTTCCCTAGCCACCCTTAGTATTTAATCTAAGGGGGCAAAAAAGAACTCTACTAAAAATTATAGAAATCTACTGAGAGTGATATAACTTCTCAACAAAAATAAAAAACCATTTATAGTAAGTACAAAAATAGACTCGGGTGTCATGATGCTTAACATATTAGCATTGCAGCATTATTAAATGAACTAACACCTCGATGCTTAAATGGTTGCTTCATTGTGGCATTGGGCTGACCCAATACATCTCTTGGTTGGACTAGTGAAGCTCTAGACTTAATTAATCTGGCTTATCAAAATCATAATTACTCCACCACATAAGCAGTGCCTCTAATGATATAAAGAAAATATGAGTGAATGAATTTTCGCAATTCAATAGTGAGGCCCACATGAATTACATAATTTAAAAAAGCTCGATCCTTTGTGATTTCACTAATATTTTGATTGGTAAAAGATGAGCAAAAATAAATTAAGTAGTGAAAATCTTTAGATGATTGGGTCATATAAGATGTAGGAAAATTAATAATATTATTCTCCATTTTCTTCTAACTTTCCTCACTATTGGGATCACATAAAACTATTAAAATCTTCTCCATGGCAATTTCTAAAACTAATAAGGGTGCACTAACCAAACTCAAAATTTTAAAGCTTATACAAACAATTGATAATGATAAAGTCAAGAAGCACCTCTTATCTCTCACATAATAACTATTGTCTAATACCTCCTTTTCAATGGAAAAAAATTCTCTTTTCATATTCACAATAGTTGTCTGAGGCTCCTCACACAAATTCATCCAACCGTAATTTGCAATAATTTGCATTACTTGCCCGCTAGGATAAAGCCACCTATGGAATGATATGCTTATTAACAACTAGGATAACAAAACTTTGTTTAGCCTTTACAGAAATAAATCTGCTCTTGTCAAAGGAAGATAATGCTATTTTCTTTCCACCAAACAACTTAGGGGCCATTGCTACAAATCATAAACAAATAAAGAAATGTAGAAAACTAGGAGGAAAAAGAGATAACAACTTAGTGAAAATTTTTTTGAAACTGAATGTTCTTATTTATAAAGATAACATGAGTGCTATGAAACTTGAGAGAGTAGTGCTTTGATGCTAAAGAAATTAAAATGATAAACATGTCAACATGATAGATGGTGCAAATACATAGGACACATGGAGCTATGGTGCTTAACATTGGAAAATGAATCATTACCTTTTTGAATGGACATCCACTATAGCATTTGACACATATGGGCACTACGGTGCTAAAAGGACCACCATATTGATGCTCCTCCTAACATAATAATAATAATTTTGACTTAATGATGCAATGTTATGGAAAACACTATGGTGCTCAATAAATCTACATATTAATAAAGTTATGAAAGAATAAAATGTTGGCTACAGTTCCAAACGTACTGTAGAAATAACTAACTAAATGTTGTAGCACTTGAGAATATAGCACTGGGGTGCTCTATGAGGCTTAATAGCACTACGATGTTCAAAGACATAACACTATGGTATTATAATCAAGTAACTTTTCTTTAGAGTTAAACATTGTAATATTAGTTTTGAATGATGCAATGCTTTTTTTTTTTTTTTTGAAGAAAAATGATGCAATGCTTGAATGGAAAATGTTGCAATACTTAAAATACTAATAGTGCGACACTAATTCAATTTCTAGCAAAATAGATATTCCTCAAGATACTTAGCAAAAATTAAAATTAATGACTTTCACAAACATTACAAAGCACTCACATAAAATACAAACTATAAAAATAAATAAATACAAAAATAGATTTGGGTTTACTCCCAAATAGTCCAAAATTTATAGTCATTTGGTAGACTTAACAAGATATGTCATTTTGACTATAATGAATCACCACCACTTATTAAGTGGACACCACTTTACTCATTTCCTTTCTCTTTTTGATTAATTTTAGTATTGTTGGGTAAAGTTCCATAGGGTCTATTACTAAAATGGATTGTAAGCAATCTTAATAAATTTTTTCAATTTTTAATTGAAGTAGCTAGACTTTCCAATTAGGCTTCTAACTGAATCACTACCTATTCCAATAGTGTCTTTCTATATCTATAATAATTTTTTTGATTAAAATTAGGGGATAAGAAGGTCTAAGATTTACTACAGGTTGTTGAGGGTTATTCTAATTTTCTCTTTGATTTAATTGACCTACATTCCACTTATTATTACCACCTACATTATTATTAGACCAAATAAATATAGGGTCATTCCTCCAACCAAGATTATAAGTATTGAAATATGCATCAATTTATCATCTAATCAAATTTATTTCCTCAACCCATTGATTATTACTATCACCAACATAATTTAAATAATGCCCTTTTATTTTCCTGGGTGATCCTGATCCTAAATTAACACTAAAGTATATAACTATTTAGATATAACAGTTGCATGAGTAGCAGATAAGTATAAAAAATGTTATATTTTATATATTAATTTATTAGTAAAAATATGTTATTTTAGTTGTGTTTCTAGAGGAAAATACATAAAATAGGCAAAATTTTCAAGTATGGTACATGGTCGCGGTGTCAGAAATAATACAATGCAACACCATCATTGACTCCACCATAGTACCTAAATATAGACATGGTTGTGCCCAATCTTTGTTTGACAGTCACATCTTTGGAGGAGTCAGCACCTCAAAGCCAAATTTTTGTTTAATAACACCACAGTGATGAAGGAGTTAGTGCTAGAAATCCTAGTCTCTGTATGCACAACACCATGACACCAAATTCTAGCACCACCAAGTTAAAGGGAGTGACATGTCGATGGGCCACAACACTCAATCGTCAGCAGCATTGAGGCTCTATAGCTATAACCATTCATGTCGTGATCTACTAGTAAAGTAATGATTCATTAAATAATGGGTCCATATCAACAAGCGAAGTTGTGGAGGAAACCCTTTAGTGCTACGACATTAGTTCATTTTTTGGGCACCATAACATGAGTGTTATGAGCGCCACAACATAAAATTGATTTTCTAAATTTTTCTATAAATATTATGTTTATAATGTTAGTATAGTAGTTTAATCAGTTGTTTAATTTTAGTCTTTATAGTGTTTCTCTAATTTTTACTTGGGAGTGAAAACTAAGAGAATTCAAAGAAGAACTAGATAGATTCTAATAGAGTGTTTGTTATATTTGTGGAAGTAATACTATAAGTTTAAGGAGGACTATAGAGGAGATTATTGGTGATATCTTTTCTTTTATACTTTATTTCTTTTGTGCAATTATTGAAAATGAATTTGCTTCACTTGTTCTTTATGTCTGGCTAAATCATTAATTTTGGATTGATGGTGTAAATGAAATTTGGTGTACTAATAAAATCTCTTCATCAATTATTTCATGATGTTATAGATAAATTATTATGAGGGGTTATTACAGTAAATGTATTACTTACTCTTCTATGATTCTCATAGGGTGATAGACTATAAGAATTTAGAGTGGCATTGAGGTTAAAAGATTTAATCTATCCTTTATCTCTTCATGCTTCACTGAGTAGTCGGTGATGCATATGATGTGAATAACATCAATATAAAAGAGAATTATTAGAAAACATATTGTATTTACATTTCATTAAACCAAACTAATTGATCTAAATAATATTTCATATAATTATTTTTGAATTTAAATTAAGTTATTGAATATCCATAAAAAGATAATTTAATTGAGTAGAATAATTATTGTAGTTAAATTAGACAGCACAAGTATTTTTAAGTAAATATTATTCCTTATGTGATCAATACTCTACTCTATCATTATATTACTTGATTCGGTATGTATACTTGCACATATTAAGTGGAGTTTGTAAAGTTTTAATATAAAAGAAAACCTAAGCATTATTTAGGGATTGATGGAGTCCTAAATCATGTTCATTATTCTTTTGGTTACTCCACCACCCCATCAAGGTTTTGGTATAATTACTGGGGAAGAATATATTTTATATGAAAATTTACTATATTACTTAATCAATTGCATAATTATTCAAAATATATTTTTTTATTCTTTTGTTTTAATTATCAATTATGACTCTATAGTTACATGCTTAAAAGATATAGGGGGAGTCACATTTAAATTTTGATTTTGAAATTAAGATTACCCTTTCTAAAATTAGAACAAAAAAAATTTTTAAATGGCTGACCTTGTTCAAAACTTAGATCATTCTAAACCTCTAAAAGATTTTACAAACCCTTTGTTTGAAGGAATTCACCAAAGCATTAATAGATGGTACAGAATTTTCAATTTAGGGGAACACCCATTGAAGACCCTAACATATATATAGCACATTTCTTAAACATTTATGTAATATTTAAGTACAATGATGTTAGTGATGATGCCATTAGATTTAGATTGTTCCCAATTTCTCTAAGAGATATGGTAAAAATGTGCTTAAATTCCTTACCCCCAAGCTTTATTACCACATGGAATGAGTTGGCCTATAAATTTCTAGAAAAGTATTTTCCACCTTCTAAAATTTTAAAGCTTAGAAATAGCATTACTTCTTTTACTCAATTAGAAGGAGAAACTATCTATGAGAGTTGGGAGAGATTCAAGGAGATACTTAGAAAGTGTTTACACCATGCCTTACCTTATTGGTTGATAATTTAAACTATTTATAATGGATTGGTAGGATCCCTTACAGCCATAATTAATGCTAAAACTAGAGGTTCTTTGATGTCAAAGACTTTTGAAGATGCTTATGAATTAATTAAAGAAATAACAATAAATAATTTTCAGTGGCCTATTAATAGGGTGAATCCTAAGAGAGTGGCAAGAGTTTATGAAAATGATTCTTTCTCAATTTTGACTACTCAAGTTATTGTTATTTATAGAAATTAGCTGAATTGAAGGTTAACAGTTATTTTAGGAGATATAGCACCTCAACATTGCCCCACAGAATTTGAACAAATATATCTTGAAAAGAATAAAAATAAACCTATGGAAAATATTGTTCTTAAATTAAGAATGTAAATGAATAATTACTCTAATGCTCATAAAAAAATTTTAAGATCAAATAGGGCAATTGGCTAGGTTGATTAATTATAAAAATTTGGTAGAGTAATATCATAATATCCAACTTAGAAGTGGGAAAGTGCTAGTAGACCCTTATAAAGAGAAAGATCAACCCTAGGATAAGGATGATAGAGAGGAACAACAAGAAAATAAGACCCCTTAGGAAAATCTGTACCTATTAAAGAACTTGAAAAGGTTTATAAAAAAGTTATTTATAGACCATCACCCCCTTTCTCTAAGAGGTTGATCAAAAAATAGTTCTCAAAGTTATTAGAAGTGTTTAAAAAATTAACCATTAATATCCCTTTCTATGAAGCTTTAGAACAAATGCCCACTTATGTTAAATTCATGAAGGATATCTTGAGTAAGAAAAGGATGATTTGTGATTATGAAATAGTGGCATTAACTGAATCATGTAGTGCCATTTTACAAAAGAAAATTCCTAAAATACTTAAGGATCTTAGGAGTTTTACCGTTCCTTTAACTGTTGGAGATAAATTCTATGGGAGAGCTTTATGTGACTTAGGATCTAGTATCCTCATGCCTCTACCCATCTTAAAAAGTTTAGATGTAGGAAATATTCAACCTACATCTATTACTCTTCAATTAGTTGTTTGATCTTTTACTTATCCAAATGGAGTAATAGAGAATATTCTGATCAAAGTTGATAACTTCATTTTCCTTGTTGATTTATTGTTTTAGACATGAAAGAAGATAGGGAGATATTTCTCATTTTAGGAAGACCTTTCTTGGCAAATGGAAATATATAATTGATGTTCAAAACGGAGAATTAATTATGAGAATTTAAGATCAGGAGGTGACAATAAAAGTGTTAAAATGTATAAAATTCTTTCAAGAAAGAAATGAACATTGCTTTAGGGTGGATTTAGAGGATGTATTAGTAAAGGATCTCAAAGAAAAGTTGTTAGAAGGAGAAACAATTGAGGAAAAAGAAGATATGTAAGAACAAAATACATCTAATGGGCTCATTGAAATAAAATTTAGAAAATAAAGTCAAAACAAAGGATAATTTGAATTATTAGCAACTTCATCTTTAGATAAAACTCTAAAACCATCTATTGAAGGGTCCCCCAACTTCAGAACTTAATGCTTTACCTTTTCATCCTAAGTATGCATATATGAGCAAAAATTTGACTCTTTCTATAACTATTTTGACAAATCTAAAACAACATCAAGAGATTGAATTGACTAAGGTTTTAAGTAACTATAAAAAAGATTTTGGGTGGACTATTGTTGACATTAAAGGAATTATTCCTTCCATTTGTATGCTTAGAATCTCAATGGAAGAAAATTCTATACCTAAAGCTGATCTTCAAAGACGACTTAATCCTTCCCTGAAAGATTTTGTTAAAAAAGAGATTCTTAAATGGTCAGATGTTGGAATTATCTATCTAATTTATAATAGCTCTTGGGTTTATCCGATTCATTGTGTTCCTAAAAAGGGATGATTATTTATTATATCCAATGAACATAAGAATTAATACCCACTAGAACTGGGACAGGTTAAAGGATTTGTGGTTACTATAGGAAACTACATAAAGTAATCATAACAAATCATTGTCCTTTTCTATTTCCTGATCAAATGCTTGCCAGGTTCGTAGGGCATCCATTTTATTGCTTTTTAGATGGATATTTTGGTTATCATCAAATTCTTATTGCACCTAAAGATCAAGATAAGAGTACTTTCATTAGTCTGTACCAAACTTTTGCTTTTAGGAGAATGTCTTTTGGTTTATGTAATACTCCTGCAACTTTTCAAAGATGCATGATGTATATCTTTTCAAACTTAATTGTGCAGGGTATTGAAATATTCATGAATGATTTCTCACTATTTGGCACTACATTTAATTAATGTCTAGAACACTTAATTATTGTTTTGAAAAGATGTGTTGAAATAAATTTAGTGCTAAATTAGGAAAAATGTTAATTTATGGTAATTAAAGGCATTTTCTTTGGGCATAAGATATCTAGGAAAGGATTAGAAGTAGACATTGCAAAAATTTAGGGGATTGAAAAACTTCCTCCACTCGATTCTGTTAAGGCGATTAGAAACTTCTTAGGACATGTTGGATTTTATAGAAGATTTAGAAAGGATTTCTCTAAACTTTCTTAGACTTTATGCCATTTGTTAGAGAAAGATATTCCTTTTTATATTTGATTTTGTATGTAACAAAACTTTCAATACTCTAAAACATCATTTGACTACAGATCATATAATTATTGCTCCTGATTGGTCTTTACCTTTTGTAGTGATGTAGGATGCAAGTGATGTTGCTGTTGTTGCAGTTTTGGGTCAAAAGAGAGAGAAAAAATTCCACGTTATTTTTTATGCAAAGAAAACTATAATTATGCACAATCTAATTATACAACCACTGAAAAATAATTATTAGCTATTATTTTTTCTTTTGACAAGTTTAGGTCTTCTTTAATTGGGACCAAGGTTACTATTTACATTGATTATACTGCCATCAAATATCTTATGACAATGAAAGATACCAAATAAAGTGAAAGTTCGATAAGGATGTTAGGCCCCTTATAAACTGACCCAAGACTAATTAAGAGAGAGGTAAATTGGTATTTTAAATAGCTTTAAAACAAAACTCAAACCAAACCAAAATTCACCACAAAGAAAACACAATGTGAAAATTAAATGTGGAAATAATAAAGGAAAGAACACACTAGATTTATAGTGGTTCGGTCAAACCTTGACCTACGTCCACTCCTCGGAGGCACCCTCTAAGTATTGCACTAAACTATGTGTCTCTCCTTTAGCCCCCACAGCTAAGTGGAGAAGCCCTTACAAAATCACTTCCACCTTCCTGGTGTGGAAGAGTAGCCGAGTCCTTTGACACCAAAGAGATCTTCTTCTTCCGTGAACTTCCCTCAAGACAAGCCTTGAATCCGACAGTACTAAAGAGTAAGCTCGCCGGAGCAATCATGCAGAATCCCCCTCCACACTCCCTTGAGTCCCGCTCCAAAGATCTTCCCCCTCTCTCAAACTCCACCCTTTCCTCTCTCCCTTTTAAGCTCTCTCTTCAAGTTTCCCCCAAAAGAATGAAGCTATAATGGCTGCCAAAGACACTTATAAAGTGCCTTGTCAAAGCTTAAATAGAAGAGCTCAAAATGAGCTCATTAATTGCAACTTGCAGATATTATCATCCAGGATGATACTAATATTGTCCTGTATGATCAGTGCAAAATAAGCCTAATCAACCAAGACGATCTTAGACGATCAAAAGAAATTTACTAATATCATCCAACATATCGTCCCATATCTTCCAGCATATCATCCAGGATGATTTGATCGTACAATGAAGTCTTAATTGCTTTCCTTAAATACTAAATTAATTTAGGCAAAATTGGGCTAGATCATCAAGGATGATGCCCTGGATGATTCCCTGGACGATGTCCAAAAAAACATAATTCCTAAATAAATATGGCGGTTGATTCTTTCTATTTTGAGCCTATCATCCCGGCCGATACAAAATCGTCCAAGATGATGTGCTTAATGTTGCTGCCTTAATAAGGATACCCTAATTAGGGTTTCTATTTTTGAACTGATCATCCAGGTCAATATAAATATCATCCTGGATGATGTTACCAAAAATAGTAAACTCTAAATCAGATAGAAAAAATTTCCAAGTGTGTGTGAGCAAGGTTACAAATCAAGCAAGCACCCCTATAGGATATGACTCAAGAAATAAAGAATTACATCAGTGAGAATTACAAGTAAAATAGTTTTTCCAAATCATGAGTCAGTTCCAATTGCAGATTGATCTTATGGACCTGAAATGTCAGTAGGCAAGGCAATCGTAGAGAAATAAGTGTTTGCTATCATCAAAATTATAATTCATGAAATCAGATTCGAAACAATCTCCCCCTTTTTTATGATGGCAAACATTACTGGTTGAATTTGCAAAAAAAAACATTTTCTCTTAATCTCCCCTTACTAAAATAAAACTTCAAAAATAGGGAAAATAAAATTTTTTTGTTATTTTTAATTTTTGAAAGAAGAAGAAAAAAAAAGATACAAACACAACAATACAAAACAAATACAACAGTACGTTCTCCCCATTTGACATTATCAAAAAGAGAACGGGCACGAAAAAACTTAAAAAAGAAAAAGTTATCTCTTAATTTTATAAAAAACTTAGTAAGGAATGGATTGACACCGCATAATCCAATAAAAGTAAGCAATTTAGAAATTGTTAATCCAAGCTCAAGTTTTATGCCTCTTGTCAATTTTTTGGCGCACTTTGTGCACCATTTTCTTTTGATACACTTTGTATATCTTTCTAAATTTGGTGTCATTACGCATCTTTTGATTTAGCAGCATTGGCCTTTTTTTTTTATTATTTGGCATCATTGACCTTTTTTTTTTAATATGCTACCTTTCTGAAATTTTAAAAATAAAAGTAAATCAATTCTATTGATACAATGAACTACTTGATTATGAAAATTATGAGGTAGATTCAACAACTTGCAAAAGATTCCTATGCGATAGATAAAATGTAGAGAGATGAAAAAAGTTTAGTTTCAAAATTCAATTTAAAATATGATGAAGATTTTTAAATCAAAAGTAGAATAACCGCTTTTAGAAAACAGAGATTGAGAGTCAAAATCATGAGTTTCCTTCCTTTAACTATTTTTAGAGAAGTCAACACAACTTACATAAGAATTCAAGAAAAATATGAGGTAGATTTTTCATTTTTAAAATTTTTTTATTTATTTATCTTTTAAAAAAAATAGAAAACATTCCTTAAAAAAAGTAAAAAAATAAAATAAAATTTAATGAAGAAGAAAAAGGAAAGAAAGAAAGAATGAAAAAAGAATAAATCCAAAAAAACACAACAAAAACACAAAAAATGAACAAAATATGCAAACACAAAAAAAATAAAGCACAAAAAACAATTTAAACATCATCTTGCTTCTGGTCTGATGATTTAGAAGCTAGGTCTGCCCAGGAGATTTTTTGTGTTACGTTACTTGTCTTTTCTCTAATTTGCTTAGCTTTAGTCTTTTTCTCTTTCAGGACGAGTTCTCAAATTATGGTACTGATTTTTCATATGTTTAGGTTTCTTACTTCCAAAGCAAATAACATTAAAAGAAATCTTAACAATCTTATCATTTTTACCTTTATTCCACTTTTGTTGATGCTTATGTTTTAGTGAGCTTTCCAATTTGCTTGATAAGTCGTCGCTTCCATTACAAACTAAGCCACTTTTCTCTATATCTTCAGCATTTAGTACTATCGTTTCACCTGCATCCAAAAGTCTTTGACCCAAAATTTGCTCGTAGGCAATGAGTGAGTCAATCAAATTATCAATAGAATACTCATTCAATTTTTTTTATTCACAAATAGCAACAACTTTGGCATCGAACTTATCAAGTAGACAAAGAAGAATTTTATTGACTTTTTCAAAGTTTGAAAACTCCTTTTCTAAAGTATGTAATTATGTAACAATTTGAATAAACCTAGTATACATGTCTAAGATCGTCTCATAAGGTTTCATGCCAAAAAGTTCATAATCATGCATTAAAATATTTAACTTAGATTGCTTGATTTCACTAGTGCCTTCATATATAGTGTGTAATTTATCCCAAATTTTTTTACCAGTAGTGCACGTGAAAATTAACATACAATCTTCATAATTTAAAGCACAAAAAAAAATAGTTTAAAGATTTTGCATTCAATTGAGCATTAATTTGTTCTTCCCTATTCCATTGATTAAAATGAATATCAGTTTTAATTCCATCTAAAATACGTGATGGTAAAGAATAATCAGTTAAAATCATTTGCAACATTTGATAATCAATTTATTGCAAGAAAGTAGACATGCGAATTTTTCAAAAATTAAAAGTAATACTTTCAAAAAAAGATGGTCTAGTGATTGAATAACCTTCTGTAATATTACGATTATAAAAATTAGCCATGGATCAAAATTCAAAAGTTTTCAAAAACTTATTTTTATGAGTCTCGTTCTGATACCACTTGAAAGTTCGTTAGGGATGTTAGGCCCCTTATGAACTGGCCCAAGGCTAATTAAGATAGAAGTGAATTGGTATTTAAAATGTCTTTAAAACAAAACTCAAACCAAATAAAAATTCAACACAAAGAAAACGCAATACGAAAATTAAATGCTTAAATAATAAAGGAAAGAACACACCAGATTTATAGTGGTTCGGTCAAACCTTGACCTACGTACACTCCTCGAAGGCACCCTCCGAGTATTACACTAAACTAAGTGTCTCTCCTTTAGCCCCCACAGCTAGGCGAATAAGCCCTTATAAAATCACTTCCACCTTCCCCTGTGCGGTGGAGTAGTCGGGTCCTTTGACATCAAAAAGATCTTCTTCTTCCATGAACTTCTCTCAAGATAAGCCTTGAATCCGACGGTACTAAGGTCAAGCTCACCAGAACAACCATGTAGAATCCCCCTCCACACTCCCTTGAGTCTCCCTCTAAGGATCTTCTCCCTCTCTCAAGCTCCACCCTTTCCTCTCTCCCTTTCAAGCTCTCTCTTCAAGTTTTCCCCAAAAGAACAGAGTTATAATGGCTGCCAAAGTCACTTACAAAGTGCCATGTTAAAGCTTAAATAGAAGAGCTCAAAATGAGCTCATTAATTTCAACTTGCCGACATTATCATCCAGGACGATACTAATATCGTCCTGTATGATCAGTGCAAAATAAGCCTAATTAGTCGGGACGATCTAAAATAATCAGAAGAAATTTGTTCATATCGTCCAGCATATCGTCCAACATATCGTCTAGAATGATCCTGCGATCGTCCAGGATGATTTGATCGTGCAATCAAATCTTAATTGCTTTCCTTAAATACTAGATTAATTTAAGCAATATTGGCTGGATCGTCGAAGATGATGCCCTGGATAATGTCCAAAAATAAGTAATTCCTAAATAAATCTGGCAGCTAATTCTTTCTGTTTTGAGCCTATCATCCTTGCCGATACAAAATCGTCCAGGACGGTGTGCTTAATGTTGCTGCCTTAATAAGGATGCCCTAATTAGGATTTTTTATTTTGAACCGATCATCCAGGCCGATATAAATATCATCCCAGAATATGTTACCAAAAACAGTAAACTCTAAAGCAGATAAAAAATTCCCAATTGTATATGTGCAAGGTTATAAATCAAGCAAGCACCCCTACAGGACATGACTCGAGAAATAAAGAATTACATCAGTGAGAATTACAAGTAAAACTATTTTCCCAAATCTTGAGCCGGTTCCAATTGCAGTCTGATCTTGTGGACCTGAAATGTTAGTAAGCAAGGAAGTCGTAGAGAAATAAGAGTGTTTGTTATCATCAAAATCATAATCCATGAAATTAGATTCACAACATAAAGATTGGATAAATGAACTTTATTGTTACAAGAATTTGAATTAAAAAATTTTGATATAAAGGGTACTGAAAATTAAATTGTTAATCATCTATCTAGACTTGAATATCTTGCATTAGTTGATGTTAAAATTAATTAAAGATTCCCCAATGAATATTTATTTGCTCTCAAGCTAAACAAATATTTGTGGTATGAAGATATTATAAATTTCATTATAAGTGGAATATTTTCTTATGAATTATATATTTTAAAACAAAACGTTTATGCATGATACCAAATCTTACTTTTGGGATGAACCCTATTTATTTAAATCTTACAATGATCAAATCAAAAGAGGATGTGTTCCTGATGAGGAAATAAATTTCATTATTAAAGAGTGTTATGACTAAAACTTTACGGGACATTTTAGAGGATTTAGAACTGCTTTTATAATCCTTCAAGCGGGATTTTATTGGCCTACCATATTTAAGGTTGTGAAGAAATATATATAAATATGTGATCAGTTCCAAAGGGAAGGCAATATAGCTAAAAGAAATGAAATGCCAATGAATAATGTTTTGGAAAGAAAAATTTTTGATGTTTGGGGATTAAATTTTTATGGGACCTTTTATGACATCGCTTGGAGACCAACATATTTTTATTGTTGTGAATTATGTTTCTAAATAGATTAAAGGTGTGGCAACCTCTAAAGTTGATGCTCAAATTGAGATTAATTTCTTAAAGAAAAATATATTTTTTTAGATTTGGGATGCCAAGAGTCTTAATCAGTGATGGAGAAGCCATTTTTATAATAAAATAGTAAAAACTATCCTTAAGAATTTTGGGATTTTTTATAAGATAACTACTGCTTACCATCCCCAAACCAATGGGTAAGCTGAAATTAGTAATATGGAAATCAAGAGGATATTGGAAAAAATCATCAATTCTAATCGGAAAGTTTGGGCAATTAAATTGGATGATGAATTATTGGCCTATAAAACTACATTTAAATCTCCAATTGGTATGACTCCTTATAAATTAGTTTTTGGGAAAACTTATCATATTCCTATGAAATTAAAGCATAAGGCATTCAGTGCAGTCAAAGAAATGAATTCAAATCTTGTAAGTGTTAAAGAAAAAAATTACTATAATTGAGTGAATTAGAAGAAATTAGAAATGAAGTTTATGAAAATGTAAGATTTTATAAAGAAAGAGTTAAAAAATGGCAAGAAAAAAGCTTCTTAAGAAAGATTTCACTTATGACAGGATGTTTTACTTTTTAATTCTAGACTTAGCTATTTTGAGGAATATTAAAATCTAGGTGGTCTGTGCAATTTATTATCACAAAAATAATTCCCTATGGGACTATCAAAATATAAAACAAGAAAATCTTGTATATCTTTATAGTAAATTGTCATAAATTGAAACTTTAATTTGGAGGACCTATTGATCATTTATAAAAAATAACTAAATTAATTCATTTTAAAAAATAATGATAGGTATAATCTGGCTGAAGACATAAAACAACACTATTAGGAGGTAACCCATTTATGCGTTATGCTACTACTCATTATGTTATATTATGTTAATGTTATGTCATGTTTTATTTTCAACACATATTAAATGCACTTTTATCATCATATGAAAGTATGTATTTATAGTGTTTGTTTATGTGTTTATTTACAGATTAGCAAATTCCCTTCAAGCTTAAATTATTATTGTCCTCCATTTACTTTTATATTTTGATTATTTATTTAACCCTTATAAAAATGATAATTAAAAATTAGGATTATAATAAAACCCTATATCTTAGTTTGAATGAACTATTTTTATACTTTATAGGTTGGAAAAACTAATACTTAACTTGTTCAACCTTTTAAGTTATTTTCCTAATTTAAATTAATAAGTTATACCCTTATGAATATAACGTTTAAAATTATAAGATGAATAATTAGTATTAAAATTAGATATGAGAAAATTAAAATTTGAAATCATATCTATCCTAAAGATAGAATTAGTAATCTCATTAAGTCCACATTAAAATTTTTAAGATTGTATGAGAATCATAAAGTAGAAGGTGATATTCAAAATCATTAATTATGTACTCCACTAAAGAAAACTAAAAGGAACTAAAAAGTCTTTAAATGAAAAGAAATGAAAAGTATCGAAAGAAAAAGATGAGAACATTTTAAAATTGGTATCAGTGAATGCTTAAGATTTGAAATATAATCTTATACAAAAATTATAAAGGATAAGATGAGAGAGATAATACAAGGGATATTGAATTAATGAAAGTACAATTTTAAGTACAATCATATTCAATTATTAAAACTACATTAGTCACTTCAACATTCAAAAGTTAATAATTAAATCTATAACCTATAATTTCAAATTAGGTAAAATCAAGAATGATTAATTAAGTTTAGCTATTGGTATTTTCCAAACTAGAAGTATAGCATTATTTATTTATACTGATTCTAGATAGCGACGTACTATCATATATGTTAGAAAATTTTTTATAGTTATTTTTTATTTTGGTTAATCACTTAATAAGAATTATAAACTTTTCTTTTCTTGAGGAAAAGCAAGAGTTTAAGCTAGGGAGGATTTGAAAGTTCGTTAGAGATGTTAAGCCCTTATGAACTAGTCCCGAGGCTAACCAAGAGGGGGGTGAATTGGTATTTTAAAAACTTTTCAAACAAATTATGAACTAAAACCAAAACACAATCCACCACCAAAAATAATGAGTGCGAAAATTAAATGCGTGAGTAAAAATAAAGCAAGAACACATCGGATTTATAGTGGTTCGGTCAAACCTTGACCTACGTCCACTCCTCGGAGGCACCCTCCGAGTATTGCACTAACTTAGTGCCTCTCCTTTAGCCCCCAAAGCTAGGCGGAGAAGCCTTTACAAAAACTCCTTTCCACCAACCCCGGTGTGGCAGAGAACCAACTCCTTTTGCTTCCTCCTAAAGCGTGCAGAGAACCCAACTCCTTTTGCTTCCACTTGAAGTAGGCAGAGAACCTCGATCAATTGCTAAAGAAGACCTCCCTTGAACCTCCAAGAATGAGGAACGATGATCAAAGAAGATGCCTTGGAACCTTGCTTGGGGCAACCCTTGTGAAAACCCTCACAAGCTCCCCCTCACAAGTTCCTCCCTCTCTCTCCCTCTCCTCTAGGCTCTCCCAGGTCAAGACAGCAGCAAAGGATGCTTGGACTTGAGAAAACATGAGTTCTTTAAATAGATTTTCAAGAACCAACTTTATCGTCCAAGACGATATTCCTATCGTCATGTACGATCAGTAAAAATTAGGCTCAATCAGCCCGTACGACTTAGGACGATTAGAAGATTTTTATTCATATCGTCTAGGACCATATTATATCGTCCTATACGATTAGTTCAAATTGAGGAATATCGTCCAGACCATCACTCTGAATGGGAGTTTGGACAAAAACAAAATGACTTGATCATCCAGGCCAATCTCTTGATCGTCCTGGCTGATTAGTTCAAATTTTGCCCAAATCATTCAGAACATCGCTTTGAATAGGTGTTGGTCGTCCAGGAGAAATCAAGGTTTTTGAATTGATCATCCTGGCCGATCCTACTATCATCCAGGATAATATGATCGTATCAATCAACCTTAATTACTTTTCTTAATCTCCAGATCAATTTAGGCATAACTGTGCTGCATCGTCCAGGTCGATATCTTGGACGATAATTAAAAACTAAAGCTTTTTAAATTGATTTGATGGCTAATTCTTTTTTATTTGAGCCTATCGTCCAGGATGATACAAAAATCTCCCAAGACTATATGCTTAATAACGGCTGGCTTAACTATGATGCCTTAATTAGGGTTTCTATTTTTTCGATCGGCCAGGACGATATGGGCAAAATCAGAAAACTCTAAGTCATACAGAAAAATTCACTCAAGTGTGTGTGTTCAGGGTTACTTAGTATCAGACACCATAAAGATTACAATTGACTCAAGAAAGGGAAAAAATATATTACAAACTGACTCAGACCTAATCTACCCAAACTTGAGCTAGTTCAAATTACAGTCTTGATCCGGTGGACCTGAAATGTTAGTAGGCAAGGCAGTCATAGTAAAACAGAAGTGTTTGCAATCATCAAAATTATATTTCTGAAAACGGATACATAATAGGATTTGATAAGTGTTAAATAATGTTATATTTTATGTTTTAATTTGTAAGTGAAAATATATTTTTTTTGTTGTATTTGTACAGAAAATACATTGAATGAGTAAAGTTTTTTAAGTATGGTATAGCGTTGTGGCATCAGATATAAATCGCCATTATTGATAATGCTGGAACTCCCAAATATGGACATAGCTATGCCTACTCTCTATTTGATAGCACTGCAGCATCGGAGGAGTTAGCGCCATTAAGCCCAGTTAGTCTCTATTTGACAGTGTCACAATGTTAGAGGATTCTGTGCCATAAAGCCTAATCTCTGTCTATACAACATCATGATGCCAAATTTTAGTGTCGCCTAGTCAAGGGATGTGGGAAGTGGATGTCGTAGCGCTCAACCATTAGTAGTACTGTAGTGCTACATATGTAACAGTTCAGGCCATGGCCTACTAGTGAAACAACATATCGATTTATTAAACAGCAGGTCCATATCAACAAATGTTGTAGCTGAGGAAACCCTTCAACACTATGTCATTAGTTAATTTTATGGGCACCACGACGTAAGTTTCTTGAGCACTGTGGTGCCATGATTTATTTTATGCATTTTTCTATTAATATTCCATTTGTAATGTTAGTAGAGGAGTTCAATCACTTATTTAATTTTAGTCTTTATAGTGCTTCTTTGATTTTTCCATATGAGTGATAATTAAGTAAATTCAGATAAGTACTAGATATATTCCATTAGAGTGTTTGGCTTATGTTTGTGAAAAAAATTCTTGTAAGTTCAAGGAGTGTAGAGGAGATCATTGAACCCATCCAATAATTTCTTTTCTTCTATACTTTCTTTCTTTCTTTCATGCAATTAAGGAAAATGAATTTACTTCACTTATTTTTTATATTTGGCTAAATTATATAGTTTTGGATTGATTGTATAAATGGAATGTGGAGTACTAATGAAATCTCTCATTAATAATTTCATGATATTTCTAATATACTAGGTCTTTATTTAATGCATATAGTGACCATATATGTAGTTAATATCATATGTAATATGGAGCCTAAAAATAGGAAAGTAGGTACAATTAGGTATGTTGGATTGGTATGATGCAAGCATAAACATATTACTTGTCATATATCAAATTTATAGAGATAAATCATCATGAGGGGTTTTAACAATACATGCTTTACTTACTCTTCTAAGATTCCCATATAGTGAAAGATAATGGAAGTTTAGAGTGGTATTGAGGTTGGAAGGCTTAATGTATCCTTTGTCTCTTCACACTTAACTGAGCAGTCGATGATGCATATGTTTTGAGTAGCATCAATATAAAAGAGAATCATTAGGAAACAAATTGTATTTATATTTTATCCATCCAAAATACTTTATCCAAATAGTATTTCATTTAATTATTTTTTAATATAAATTAAGTGATTGAATCTACATAAAAACTTATTTTAATTGAGTAGGAAAATTATTATAATTGAATTAGATAGTACTAGTATTTGCATATAAACATTCTTTCTCTTAGGCTTTATACTCTACTCTATCACTATATTATTTGATTCAGCACACATATATACTTGTGTATATTTAGTAGGATTTTTATAATTTTTATATCAAAGAAACTAAGGATTGTTTAGGGATTGATAGAGCTCTAAATCATTTTCATAATTCTTTAAGTTACCCCACCACCCCCATTACTAGTCAAAATAAATAAGGTATCAGATTCATAAATACATACTACTCTCTTAAGATTTACCCTAGTAAAAGACCACTAAAAATTATTTGTATCCATTCCCTCAATTAATTCATAAGCTTTATCAAATGGCTTAGATATTAAAGATCCTCCAACTACTCCATCCACATTAAAGCATTAGTTAGGTCTTTATTTTTAAGCATTTTCCTAAATTACTCCATGCTTTCACAAATTAGCTCTCCTTCAAACTGAGCAAAAGATGTGATATCATTCTTAAGTTTAGTAGTTTTGAAGGTGAGAATTACTTATCTAGAAAATTATATGCCAATTCATTTTAAGTGGTTATAAAGCCTGGAAGAAAGAAATTCAACCACATCTTAGCTTTGACCCTTAAAGAAAATTAGAACAAACAAATACTAATGTCATCATTGCTAACACTATTATACTTGAATGTTGTATATATTTCTAAGAATCTAGCTAAATGTAGATTGGGATCCTCAACAAGAGCTAACCATATTGGAAATTTCAAACAATCTTAATTATGAAGGGTTTCAATTCAAATTTATTGACTTGGAAAGTAGGTCTATTGACAATAATGGATTCCATCTACTATATGATTAGTATACTCCCTATGAGGTTTAGGGTGGACTTGATGTTCTAGTTTAGACATATCTAAAGAAAAAAAAAAATAGTTTTATAATTTTTATTAGGGACCTTTCAATTTTAAAATTAAATAGTAAAGGCTCCTTACCATAACTACTACGCATGCAAAAATAATGCACTAAAAAGTAAAGAACAAAAACTAACAAATATAAAATTTTCTTTTCTAAAAATTTTAATAAGAGCTATAAAATAAGATACATAATATAAGTAGGTCTAAATATGCAATTTGTTAAATAATCTAGTTTAAAGTTATAATACGCACATTACTTCCCTAATAAGGACGCAAAAAACTTAATGCAGAGTATGAGCATGGGATAGCTCGATGCATGTATGAAATAAAATATGTTTTGGATGACTTGATGCATAAGTTTTATTTTATATAGATTGCCCACTAGTTACATAAGTATAAAATATTAATGTGGATCAGAGTATATGCATATCTAGATCTCTATCGAGCTTATATGAGTAAAATGGAAGGTTTTTGGCCTTCATATAGTTCTATTATCTCCATAGAACCTAGAAGGTTAAACATCCTATGTTTAGGCATACTAACATTCAATTTCAATACTATTATTTATTTTAGTATTCTTTCATTAAGGATATACATCATGTTAGATATTAACTACACACATGATCATTGTATGCTTTAATTTAAGAATGGGAGGTATTAAAAACATCTACATTATAATTCAAGGTATAAGAGTCTATATTAGTACTTAAAGGATGTATGCATCCTAATTAGAAAAAAAGAGAGTCTATATTAGTACTTACTATAAATTTACATCATGAGCCCAAAACTAAAAAAAAATAGCCATATAAGGAAAGCACAAAAAAGTAAATTTATATTCATTTCATTCATATAAGAAAAAGATATAAGAGAATTAATAAAGAAAAATGTCATGAGGAAGGATCAAATGATGTTTTCCAAACTTCTTCTTCTAATAGAAGAATTGCTTACACAAGATAGGTTAAGATCTCCAAACAAACTTATCTTGCACTTCGTTAGCCTCCCTTAGACTTTACTTTAAGTGGGCACTCAGAACTCCATTAAAAATTATAGAAATTTACTAAGAGTGACATAATTTCTTAACAACAAAACCGAAAAACTATTTATAGTAAGTACAAAAACATACTCAGGTGTCACAATACTTAATATGTTAACATATTGACATTACTAAATGAACTAGTGCCTCAGCTCTTAAATGGTTGCTCCGATGTGGTGCTGTGTTGACCCAATGCATCTCTTGATTAAAATGGATTCTCAAATTCATAACTGCTCCGCTACGATGCTTGAAAATGTGAACATTATGACACCTAAAGGTGCTCCTTGGTGCTGTGATGATGAACAGTCTAGCGATTCAACGCTGAAAAGTCAGAGAGAAGAGCATTGTAATACCATTTCTTGGCACTGCAGTGTCATGGATGCTCACCATTAATCTACTAGGGCCCTAATTTTCTACTTTAATTCTATAGCAGCTAGCACCGCAATGTCCAAATTTGGCACTAGGTGTTGCAAAAGTTGACGCTGTAGTGCAAAATTTGATAGCATTACAGTGTTGGTTTAATATTTATAAATTTTTTCTTGTCCTGATATTTTCTCCAAAAAACACAACTAAAATGATTTTTTTTTTTTGGAATTTAAGAACAATAAGCAGTGCAAAAATTACACTTAACATGGATGTACTTGAAAATGACTTTTCTTTTAATTTTTATACTTATTCAATTAGAGATTTCCATTTGGTACTAATAACTCCTTATAGTTTCTATGATATTTTTGAAGTTTTCTTTGATGATGTATTCTCCTATTTTCTATTCTGTAGAAACTTTTGTTTTATTTCTTCCTTTGTTAATGGCATTGAAGAGGATGCAACCACTATCATAGATTCTTTTTTTGGGTGAATCAAAATGTTATTTTATAGTGTCTCTTTAGCTAGTCTTTATGCATGTAACAATATTTAATTGTGTGTCTAATTATATGATGATATGGGAAATAATTGGGGTTTTCTCTATGATTTAACTATTTAGGTGTTTTGGATTGTAACAATTCACGCCCGACTTTTAGTAATTGTTAGAATACCTTAGCCACATTTTCACTCTGGATCACCAGTTCCTTAATTTGTTTTCAATGCTCCACTTCTCCATGGGAGATTCAAGGCTTACTATTTTCTCTCAGCAACAATTATGATCAAGGATTGAAATTGACTGGCAATTTCATCTTATCACCTTTATAAGTAAGTTTTTTCACTTATTAATAGGACAAGTCACTAGTTTTCCCTTAATAGTCTTAAAAGAGGAAGTGGAGTGTATTTATCTTTTTCACATATCGGTAGCTTTACTTCATGTAAATTTTTCTTGAAGAACTTTATACTTAAACAAGTTTAATTTCTCAAAGTTTTCCACCCTGTCAATTTTCTTTAACAACCTTAAAAGAGGAAAGGAAGTGTATTTATCTTTTTCACATTTTTGGAGCTTTACTTCTTTTAAAATTTTCTTGAAGAACTTTAGACTTAAACAAGTATAATTTCACAAAGTTTGCCTATTTAGTCTAAAAAAACATTTTGCTCTCTCCCCCTCTGTGTGTGCAAGGTTATTCAACAATGATATCCACCCAATTACATAATACGACTCAAGAAAAAAAAAAATAATAAAATGAAAACCGACTGTAACCCTAATCTACCCAGTCTTGAGCTGATCAAAATTACAAGTGAACGATTAACTGATTTCCTGGAACATTAGTACACATAAAAACAAAATAAAATATCGTAGAAATAGGAGAAAACAGTAACAAACAACAATATTTTTTATCATCAAAATCACAGTGCTTGGATCAGATTTTCAATAAGAGCTAAATATGGAAGTAATATTTTGGATAACTATGGTGATAATCAGTTCAATGAACTTAATCATAAATTTCGACATCCCCCACCTCAAAAAATGGATTAAAGTGAATGTAAATGTTTCTTTACTTAGTTCCAAGTGTGCTGGAATTGGAGGAGTAATTAGAGAAGATAATAGAATATTTATATCTGCATTTGGAAATGAATTACATCATTGGGATGTGGCTCAAGTTGAAATCCTTGGAATCATTTCCTTAAAAGAAATTATAGAAGATTGGATGATAGAGTCTGAAGGCATTTGGATTGAAGGAGATAACATCAATGTTTTCAAACTTATTCAGAAATCTATGACTTCTAAATTTCAACATGCTATAAATCCTACCTCTTTAGATTTATCATTTTTATATGACTTGAAGTGTGTCATTTTTCATTGTATTTCTAGGGATGGAACTAAGGTTGCAAACTATTGTGTAACCTATGCTATAAGTGGCAATTTCTTTTGGGATTTTTTTTATAATAAATTTCCTTCTTTTTTATTTCTTTGTTGAAGGAAGAATGTGATAGATTAGCTATCTTTTATATTGTAATTTTTTATTTTATGAATAATATGTTATTTGTATTGTTTGATTGTTTCAAATAATAATAATAATAATAATAATAATAATAGCAATATAAATTCCCTACCAAATCAGGGGCACGCAACTTGTTCACCGGTCCGCTACTTCTGCATCAGATCCAGTTACAAGAATTCCCAACACATGCTTTCCATGCCGGCAGATGGCAGGCTGGAATCAGGCTGCAGCGCCCGCAGCACTGATGAAGATCGGCTGCCTTGCGGCTCCTACCTCTTCCTGAACCTCCCGGAAGACGTCCTCGCCCTGATCTCACTCTATCTCTCTCCTCGCGACCTCTGCAACCTCTCCCTTTCCTCCCGCCCCCTCTGCTCCGCTGTATCCACGTCAGAAAAGATCTGGCTTTCTCAGTGCCGACGCGCGGGCCTCCCACCTCCGCTACTTTCCCGATGGCGAGCTGGCGTCCGATCCCACCGCGCCCTTTGCCGCTTCCTATACGCTGTATCCCCTCTTCTTGGCCTCTGGGTGCACCAAAACCCCGAGCTTGGGAACGTAGTATTCGTACTCTGGGGTTTCCTCTCCGTTGTTGGGTGCCGCGTCATTCCTCAGGAGCTGGGTCCACTCGGTCTCTCGGCCGGCCCCCTCCTCTGGACCCCCGTGTTTGAGATCCTCGCCGACGCCGACGGCTCTGCAGAAACTTTCTTCCTACATGGCCGGGAGGCTGACGACTCTCTCTACCCCGGTCTCGTCCGCTCCATCCAACCTGACTGCAATGTTCTCCTCCTCGAGGTTGATACCCGCCACATCTTTCCCCGCAGTTTTCACGCAAGCGAAAACCAGAGCGCAAAGCGTCTTTACCTCTCGGGCACCACCGTCTCGTCGGCCCTGCCCCCGGCGCCATTCAACAGGTTGGCCTTCGGCGATCGCCGGAGGCTACTTGATCTCGTTGCTGGCAGAGTTCGCCTGAAGGTTCCAAGAGACCTTCTGACAGCTCCACTCTTCCCACCTTGTACCTCTTCCACCTCCTTTGATAACGAGGAGGCTCTCCTAGAGGAAAGGAGGTCTGTGCTAATCAAGATGCACAAACTCAGTGGCGGCCGTGTTGACTGGCGAGGAGATGAATTGTATTCATGTGCAAGCGATTTTTATGACAAAATTTTTGATGGCGATGGGGTTTCTCCATTGCCGAGTGTCATCTCTTCTACGAGAAGGTGGAACTTCTTCTCCGTAGCTGGTTATTTTAGAGATGGGCTTAGACAGATCATTGGTAAGCCCAAATCCTCCCATGTGTCCTCCTTGGTTTTGGAAAATGGGGCCTCCGGAATCTCTAGCGAGACGAAGCATGTTCAGCTCCATGAGTTTCTGATGGGTGGAGATACCATAGGACTCAGCTTATGTGCCACCAAAATGAGATTAACCACTTATAGAGCATGGCCAAATATGCACGATAACAGGTTTGCCCTATATAAGCTTCCACTGCAGCTGCCTGCAGATGGTCAAGAATATGCTGGCCTTTGGGGCGGCACGTTTGGATGGCCTCCTTGGCAATCATCTGAAGATAAGCCAGGGAAGGCCTTGTTCTTTTTGTTACTCTCTTATGAGGAGGTTGATGGGCATCTCATTCTGATTGCCACCAAGATATTGGAAGGAACCCATTATGTTCTACATCCTAATGGCTCAGCTATGTTTATTGTGAAAGTCGAAGAGCCGTCACCAGATCCTTTCCCATGGGACACTTATGTAGATTCAGTTCCTGTCGAGGTGAAGCGAACATATTCAGGAGAGGGTATTGCTAACGGTTATGGTTTCCGGTTTCCTGGGTCCAAGCCAGGATCCTTGTTTGAGATACAAAACGGGCATCTTGCATTTGTTTGGAAGGAGTCCAAGTCTGTTTTGACAATTCAGAGGCTGGAGCTTGAAGATCTATTGAAGAAAGGGGAGCGAGTGCCTTCCTTGCCGCGAATTGCAAACTTTGCTTACCTAACAAAGTCCTACTCGAACGTATTTGCAGGCTTTCCTAACAGCTCAAGCTGTTCATCTCCGCCAAGGTTCAGTTAAATTACGCAGCTGTGATGGTATTTCTTAAATGGTTTAAATATATTAATGTCACATCTTATTAAGATTGACATATGGAGTATGAACGCAGATAATGCTTTCAATTTTATCTATCTTTTCCACCAATCAAAAGCATTGATTATCTAATCATGGGCACTAATTTTATTAAATTCTAGGATGATTAAAAGACTTCATGCTATGAAGATCATGAAACTTTTTTTTTTGTTGGTAAAAGTAATTGATCGACAAGCTATCAATGACCACTGTATTATTCTTGATTTCTTTATTCTTGTTCAACTTGGTTATAAATAACATTTTCTTGTGAACTTTAACAAGCTTAGGTTTAGCTCTAAAATAATTGAACCAAACCAAAAAAAGCCTAACCTCAGCTTAATTATGAGCACCGTTGAACACAATGTACTGTTATTGCATTATGTTATACTCATTTAGTTTGATAAATAATAATGAAAGTGCTGCTTTGTAATCTGTAATTAAGAGCAGGCATCATGGATGTTTCTTTTGAGGCTTTCTTTGCAATTTGGCATGGGCATCAGATCATTAAAATCTATAACAAAGTATTCTCGACTATTGTTATTTTTCTTACGATTCAATACCATCTTTTTTTTTTTATATTAATTAATTTTTAACTAATTATCTTGAGAAACTCAATTACTAGTTTTTCTTAAATTACCTTTTTTTACTTGTTCTGTTTGGTGCATTTGGATGGTTTTCTATCTGCTTGCCCTCATGTATCCCTGGTTCTATCAACATTATTAGCTATCAGTTCAAAATTTTATGAACGTTATATTGTTTTTATTTGTATATTTGTACTTGTCCATATATATACTTTAGAAGTAGGATAGAGGTTTCAGCTAAAAAAACCAAGCTAGTGCAGTCCCATCGCTCACCAAAGAGGCATTTGCTGGCACAGAACATGGTTCATCTCAGGTGACCAAATTGAGGAGTTTCCCTAGGCATGCACACCAAGGGACTCATACAAATCCTTCCAACTATCATGAATCACGTACCTCGGTAGAAATTCTTCTTATGAGGTCACTTGCTATCATCCAGGCCACCAGGATACTAATGACATTCCCCAATACAACTATATGAAGTCCACACCTTAGGGGTTGTGATTACTACAAAATCAATCCATCCTTATCTTGTGATCATAGTTGCCCAAAGAGACTTACCCCATACACTTCCCCTAGAGACTCCCAATCACATCCAAATAATTAGACCACATAGAATCGTCCTATATGTAACAGCTCGAGGACTTGTCCAACATACTTGCCTGTGAAAATTCTCCCTATAACAAACAACCATGTTAGAGGTAGAGAGTCACGTGGACATCCATCAATAAAGCCATATTCAGCTATATTTTGTAATGTGTCATATCGAGCATTGTATGTTTTTGCTTTTTTAATATTGTGTTCCATGTAGCCCTTTAAGCCTATAAATAAGGGGGAAGTATCAAAGTTTAGATCTTTTTGACATGTCATGATCTTTAGGCTTATTTGGACTTTTATATTTTTCTCTCATTGTCCATATTCACTCGAACTTGTCTCAGTTCTCAATTTTTTTAGTTAGCTTTCTAGTGAAGTTGGGTTAGACCCCGAAGTTGTTGGTGAACATGGATATTCCAATAACACTATTCATCCTGACTTGATAGTGATGGAAAAAAAAAATCTCACCAAGATTATTCAAGATGTATTGGGAGTAGAAGCGACAAATACTCTTAGAAGGATCATGCCACTTTCATATTTGTTGTAAAATTCTAGAAACTAATTCATTCACTTTGACACCCACTTGCGATCCCACCAATGATGAATAGTGCAACCCCCCTCAACATGTACAAAACATAGAGCTTGAGGTGACTAATGCATTCTCCAAGAAGATAATAGTGTCAGTGTCATCTCTCAAGTTCAAATTGCCCAACATAGAGTCCTACAGATAAGGGTTGATAAATCTGACTATGTCATCTATTTTCGGTCGCCGATGTCACTGCTCGACATCAATGCTCAACTCGGCCAACACTTTACAAACCTTGTAAAGAGCCGCCATATCACTTGCTCGCATTCACAGTGTTTTAGGAGTAGAAGGGGAACAAATGTCAAATTTTCAATTATAGCTTGTGCCACTCATAAGAAGACAAAAGGGTATTTATACAGAAAAGAGTGACATGAATTTCGATGCTTCTATCACATCTACAATTTATACTCATATTGCACCAATATCTTCATGATTACAAGAAGATTTCATTAATCTCTCACTTTCCCCAAAGTGCAATTGCCATTACAAGATTTTTCTGGAGTCACCCTAATCTGAAAATTAGAGTGCTCATCCTAATTCAACATTGTGAGGATTCATTAGCAAATTGTCTTATTATTGCTAGGGTTCTCCATCGACTTGCCTCAACCTTGATTACATCATACTACTGGTTGAAGAGTACTACCTAACTCACCTCAGCAAGAAGTGAAAAAGTCTAACAAAACATCTTGCCATTACCTAATATTACTTGCAGAAATAACAAAGCATACTATACATTCATAGCAAGGCAATCACTTCAAAGACATGGTGAGGTGATATAAAATAAAAATAATAATTCTTGCTCACAATTAAAAAAACTAAATTTTTTTTATTTAGAACATTTTTTTACATTTACTTGCGTACATGTATTAAAAAGAAAAAAGATAGCATACCTACTTATCCCCTCTAAAAAATATGCATAGTGTACTTCTTTATTTGCTTGCACCTTCACTAGAATAGAAGGCACAGGTCCTATTAACTCAATCAACATTGGGCCCACAAGCGTGCTCACCTCTATAGCCACCATCTTACTGATCGATGAGTTGGACCTCTTCTCTTTCTCCTCATCTAGATTGCTCTTCTAGAGGGTTCTAGAGGTAAGCTTTATTCTTTCTCTTAATGATTGATAATCCTAGTTTGGTAGGGTCCATATCTATGTTTCATAAGTGAGTAAATTATTAGTGAAGAATCAAGTGTGAGTTTGGACAAATTTATTAACATTCAAATGTAAATGTCACACAAGATTTGCATTACATTTATAGTTTGAATTTTTTTAGTCAAATATGCATAGATTGATATTATACAACTTCTAAGATTAGACTAATATTTCACTATCGATTTGAGAAGAGAAACTTTTCATTCATGATTGAACACTGTATAGGACATATTCAATTAGTTCCAAAGGAAAAAAAAAAAATTCACCTATTATTTCAATTATGAAATTAATCAAATATTTAAAGCTTATGTTTGTGTTCCACAAATATTTTCATACCTTAGAAAGAAATTAAGATAGGATTTATTTTATTTTGAGTTGTAGACTCCCTATAGGGGCAAACTCATATAGTTAATTACATCTCCTAATAGAATATTCTCGATTAGTGAAGACTAGAGATTTTCAAAGACAAATAGATCTAAAGAAATTTTTTGGCTAATAAGATTTAATGTATAAGCTTTAGATCATAAAATCTCTTGTTATCCTTTGAATTTAGATTTTATATTTTGAATTTTAAAATATTTGAATCTGAATGTGCAAAGATTGAAGAGGTGTTTACAATTTGGATTTATATTTGCTTGGAGTGAGTTGCTAGCTAACAATCTTAATGCACAATCAATCGCCGTAGATGTAATGCATATGATCTGCTAAGCGTTGTCCTAAGAGATCAATGGATGAATAATACTATAAAATTTATGACTTAAGATAAGTAATTTTAACTTTAAGTTCAAATGACACTAATGAGAATACTCACTAAGAAGTCTAAAATTTATCTTATTTAATTTATCTAACAAAATTTTCTAACAACCAAAATTGTTTAAAATTTCGACAGCATAACAACCCTATACCGAAAGGAAAAGCATAACATCCTCCGAGCATAATGAGGACCCAGCTACCTTGCCAATGTTGAGTGTAAATGTTTGTCTTAACGTGCGTTGCTGAAATAAAATACATGCATGTGTGCATGTATAGGTAAATGGGTTGTTTTATACTTAGAACTAGTATACATGTTCCAATATAGTCCATAACATATACACCTAAAGAAACTTAGAAAGTTTATACCCACTAATACAAACTACCACCTATATGAATGCAATGCATGATGCAATGTAATAAATGAAAGACTGAATATAAAACGTAATTTATTTATTTATTGATTTGATTATTTACAATAGACTCAAAACTATGCAGAAAAATATATATATATATATATATATTAATTTTATAATGACTTGTATATATATAAATCATTTCTAGGTATATTCTACTTTGACTTTTATAGAAATTTAAAGACAATATAAAAGCATGTAAGGTGTAAAGCAGTTGTGTAATAATCTAATGTTTCTAATGCAATTCTTAAAAAGCCCAATTGTACCAACATGAACTTAAAATATATGACATTCAAATTGCTAAAAATAAATAAACATACACAAGGTACTCTCCAAGCAAAGCACATGGTAAGCAAATTACACCACCGGCCTAGCCTAGTTTAGAGTGTGTTGTCCTACCAAACCATTTAAGTGTGTGGAGAAATGTTGTATGGCTTAGATAGTTCTTCGGCTTTATTGGTTAAGAGTTGTCTATAAATGAATTTATTTATTCAAAGTCTTTAAAGGATGATTTGAGTTTAAGTATTAATGATTTAAAGGTTTTAATTTTTTTTTAAGATGTTTGTATTGTTAAAGTTATTTATATTTATGTTTGAAGGAACAAAACGTTCACCAACTCTTAAGTGCTAGAAGTTGATCAGTATGACCTAGACTCAAAAATGTAATGCCACCAATTCTCCAAGATTGTGATAGATTGATAGCATGGAGTCTTCCATTATAATTCAATGTTTTGATCATTAAAGCTTTCTTAACACAATACACATTTGCCCTCTTGAAAGAAATCAAACATATGGATATTAAAAGCTAAAATGTTTACATATTTTATTAATATTTTTATTTAAATTTATTTTATTATTTACTTATTTATTTAATTTAATATTTTAGTATTTATATTCTTTCAAATTCGTTCATAATGTTGCCACAGCGAGCACGAGGATCTAGGTTCTCCTGATACGTAGCCCCACAGTTCGAAATAGTCTAACCTAAAAAATTCAATGACAATAATGTTGATTATTTATTTAATGTTGTTTACTTATTTAATTTTATTGGATTAATGATTTCTTGATTTTTCATATTTAATGAATATTTTAATGTATTTAAATGTGGAATTTATTTCTTAACTTTTTTTATTTATATTAGTTTCTTAAATTTAAATATTTTTAATAAATACTAGAGCTAGATATGAGTTTAATGCCTTTGAATTTATAGAATTTGGAGTTTTCTGTAATTATTTATGAATTTTATAAATTTGGTGATTTAATGAATTAAAGTTAACCAAATATTGACTTTTGATTTATAGTGAATTTTCGAGATTTTATATTTTTCATAAAAACTAAACAAGAGATGAGTCAAATGTTTTTGAGTTTGTTCAATTTTAGATTTTTTTGTAATTAGTTATGAATGTCTGAAGTTTAATATATTTTTGAATTAATTTTATTATTTAATTAGAGGCATTTTCTATTTTTTAACCAAATTAACTCCAAACCTCTCAAAATCTTTCCTAAATGTTAGAAATCAACTCTATGGAAGATTTCAAGTGTTTAGAATTATTTTGGTATTTTTTGTATATTTTTAATTATTTATTTTAATTAATTAGCAAATTTCTTAAATTTTGACATTAATTTTAATTTTGGATGAATTTGATTGGAATTTTATTTTTTCTCAGTTGTGCTTTAATTCTGAGCATTTTGATATATTATTTATAATTTTTATATTTAAATGAGTTTATTATTAATTTTCAATTATCCTAGACAAATTATATATATGAATTTTGAGTTTACTAAATGACAGATCACATGGCCTTCAAATATAGTGAAATTTGAAATATAAGTACATGAATACATGTGCTTCAAATCCATTGAATTTTAGCTCATTACGTCCTCTATAAGTTGAAAAATCAATCACCAATGCTAAATACATCTATAGCTTTGGTAATTTATTTTAGGATCTATACTTATTGGAATTGGGTGAAATCAGTGGCAAACTATCCTTGACATACATATAAACTCATCATAGTGAAATAAAAATCTAATTTTAAGTGTATGGACATATATGAATTTTCAAAGTTATGGGTTCAAAATGTACCTGTAAACTTGAAAATTCAAATCATAGAAAATTGATTAAATGATGCTCCCAGAAAATTAGGGTATATCAAGGATGCACCCTAATATAAACCATCCAAATTTGAGGTCTATTTGACTATTAGATCTTCAGAAATTTATGAACATTGAAAATGACCCATCTCTATTTTACTCAAGATCCTTTGGTAAAAAAGTCTTGAAATTATTTTAAAAAAATAGTAGAGGTTAGGAGCTTTCCAAAAAGTCTATGAACACTCAAATTTGGATTTAAAATGCATTTTCTTAGAATTTTTAGAGTTATAAGCATTTAATTAAATTTTTAATTAATTTAAAAGAATTAACCATCGACATGCAATCATTGCCAATATTGCGGACGTGGTGATGGTCCGCCGCGGTTACTTATTCGAGCCAGCAATGTTGAAGATCGTCAGATCGAGCACGGTTTTAATGGAGGTCATGATGTGACCACGTGGCCTACTAGATAGAAAAAAACACAGTTTAGATTCTATTGAATAGAATTTTTATTCGACGTGATTTGCAACTATCGAACATAGTTTTTATCCGACGCAACCTGCTCTGTCCAATAAGCCATTGTATGGCTCAGATTGATTAGAGGACTTTAGTTCATTTTGTAGTAGAACTTTAATTGCTTATAATTTTTAATTCAATCATCCAAATTTAATGAAATTTTAAGCATAAAAACATAACAACCTAATCTTATAATTCTTGGAGTTTGGAGGCTCCATGTATTAAGATCTATGAGAAAATTCAAATTGAATTTAAAACTTCAAATCAAGATATCTCACTAACCTATGATTGGATTTTCTTGATCTTGGGCTCTATCAAATGTTGGAGAGATCCTCTTCAACTTCTTAGATGCCTCTAAGGGCATGATTCCAATGGATCTAAAGTTCTATTTGAATTCTCCTTTCTCTCTTTTTCTTTCTCTCTCTTGCTAGTTTGGGGTTTTGTTGAACTAAGGAAGGGTTGGAGGGTCTATGGGAGGGCTTTGGAGGTTCCTAGGAGGCTAGGAATCAGATTGATCAACTACTAATCCTTGGGAAGTGGTAGTATTTATAAGAGAGAGAGAGAGAGAGAGAGAGAGAGAGAGAGAGAGATTTGAATGTAAGCTTCAGATCTTGCCACCTAAGCCATTGCCAGTAGCCATTTCAGTTAGGAACTAACCAATAGGATCTAAGGGAATGTTCTGAAGAGTTTGAAAGCACATTGGTTGTTATTGGGAAAGTTACAATAAACAATTCTTTAGAGAGAGGTAATTTTAGGGAATCATGCAATGTCAGTTGATTAGGTAGTAAGATCTTGACATGGATTGCTTTAGGAATGTTCTAGAGTCTATTCAAGTCATTGGTTGGGTCCAAGTTGGGTTGGATTGGTCTAGCATCCAAAAATATATATTTTGGAGTGCTTGGTTCTACCCACACTTTTGACCCAAGTCAAATCATGGGTTCAAATTCTTGGGGTGTGTGCATGGGGTTAATACACACCTATTACAATAAATTTTAAAATTTATTTTGACAAGGGTAGAGATTTAGATCAAAAAGATTAAATCCTACCATGAAGGAGATAATTAAAAAAGAGATTCTTATGTGGTCAGATGTAGTAATCATATACCTGATATCGGATAGTGCATGTTTGATTCATATTCATTGTGTCCCTAAGAAAGGTGGTCTGACCATAATATCTAATGAACATAAAGAGTTGATTCCTACTAGGATAGTGACTGGATTGAGGATTTGTATTGATTATAGAAAGCTTAATAAGGCCTCTTGGGAAGATCATTTTCCTCTACCATTTATTCAGAAGATGTTAGATAAGCAGGTAAGACATTCATTTTATTATTAACTATATGGGTATTTAATGTATCATCAGATTCATATAGCACTTGAGGACCATATAAGACCACTTTTTCTAGTCACTATGGGACATTTACTTTTTGGGGGATGCTTTTTGGGCTTTGTAATACCCTTACTACTTTTTAGCATTGTATGATGTCTATTTTCTTGGATTTGATTGACCATGGCATTGAGGTATTTATGAATGAGATTTTATGTTTGGCACCACATTTCATTTTTGCCTAGATCACTTGACTACCGTGTTTAAGAGATGTGTAGAAACAAATCTTGTGTTGAATTAGGATAAGTGTCAATATATGGCAGTTGAGCAGATAGTGTTAGGACACAAGATTTCAGAGAGGGGACTAGGGTGGATAAGGCTAAGGTCAAGGTTATTTAAAATTTGCCACTGCCTACTTCTATAAAAGACATTAGGAGATTCTTAGAACATGCAAAGTTTTATAGAATACTTATTCAAGATTTTTCCAAAATTACAAAAACCCCTATGTCATTTACTTGAAAAGGATGTACTGTTTATGTTTTGTTATATCATACTGCCTTCAATATTATGAAACATAATTTTATCCGTGCACCTATTATTGTTACTCCTGATTAGTTTTGCTTTTTGAGTTAATGTGCGATGTAAGTGATTATATTGTTAGAGCTATATTGGTTTAACAGAAATATAACAAGGTTCATGCAAAATTCTATGGTAGTAGAACTTTAAATGATGCTCAATATTATTACATTTTTATTAAAAAATTGCTGCTAGCAAATATCTTTGCCTTTGATAAATTTAGGTCTTATTTGATTGGCACTAGGGTTTTAGTTCATACATATCATTATATTATCAAATATCTTATTAAAAATAGGAAGACAAACCTAAATTAGTGCGATGTATTCTTTTGTTACAAGAATTTAACGGAGAAATCCTTGATAGAACTGAGAACCAATTTGATTATCATTTGTCTACATTAGAGTTTGAAAAATGTGTATCTCATGAATGTGAGATTAATGAATTCTTACCTGTTGAATAGCTATTTCTGTTGCATTTTAGTGTTTCTCCATGGTATGCTGATATAGTGAACTTCATTATGAGTTTGTGGTACCTTTTGATTTATCTCATACTCAAAGGAGAATTCTTTTGCATGATGCTAAGTTTTCTTTTGGGATGTATCCCTAAGGAGGAAGTAGAACCCATCATTATAGAGTGCCATGATTCATGTTATGTGGACATTTTAGGGAATTTAGAATTGCTTCAAAATATTTCAATCTCAATTTTATTGGCCTATATTAAATTAGGATGTTTATGATTATGTCATGAAATGTCATAGGTGTCAACAGTTAAGCAATATTTCTAAAAGAAATGAAACATCCTTGAGTTATATATATTCAAAGTATAAGTTTATGATGTTAGGACATTGGATTTCATGGGCCCATTTATACAATATCGTGGGTGCTAGTACATCTTTATTGTTTTTGAATATGTCTCTAAATGGATAGTGGGTTGCAACACCCAAAATTGATACTTAGGTGGGACTAAAATCTTTGAAGAAAATTAGTTTTACTAATTTAGAATTTCTAGATTATTGATCAGTGGTAGGGGAAGCCACTTCTATAATAAAAAAGTACATGCCTTAATCTCAAATTTTAACATTCAGCATATGGTTGCTACAACTTATCACCCCTAGACTAGTGGCCCAACTGAGATAAGTAATACAAATATAAAGAGAACATTAAAATAGACTATAAGCTCGAATAGAAAGATTGGAAATTGAAGTTAGATCATGCATTATGGGCTTATAAGATTGCATTTAAGTGCCCATAGGAATTTCTTCTTATCATGTAGTTTTTGGGAAAGCTTGTTGCTTATCTTTTGAATTAGAACATAAAGCATATTGGGTGATTAAAGAATTGAATTACACTCTTAATGAAGCTATTAAGAGTAAATTATGTATTCTTTTAACATATTAGATTCCAACAAAAATGTTTGTTTGAGTTGATGTTGTGCATAAATGTCTTTGATATTGATGAAAATTTTTAAGTTCTAGAACCAACGCCGCAGAGCTTACATTATAAATTTCATAGCACCACAAGTCTCGATGCTAGTATTCCCCATTGTAATGCTAGTAGATCTAGAAAAAATCACTAAAGTTAACACTCAAGTAGTACAAAGGTTAGCATCATAGAGCCCAAGAGCATGTCCACAATGCCATAGTGCCAGGAAGCCACACTGTAGTGCTTGGATCTCCATCATTCAAGCATCAAAGCGCCAAACTATACTATGCCACATCATAATGAAGCACACTTAAAGCATCATAGTGCTAAACTTTTGTAGCATCATGGTAGAGTAGTTATCACAATGAAATTCATGCCTATTTAGGGAAAATCCATGCCAATTCAGTTAGTTGATGTGTGTGTCCAATCAACGCTATAGTGGAGTAAGTTTAGCAGCAATGAGTTGCTAGTTCACTTTAAAATGTCATAGTGCTACCCTATCAAACACCACGAGCCCTGAGTTTGATCCAACACTTTTTATAAATAATTTTTTTAGTTATTTTTGATAAGAAGCTCTATAATTTTTTAGTGTTTTTTAATTCTTCTATAATTTTAGTATTATAAGGGAAGCTTTGAGAGGGATAGATACTCCATCTAGAGAATGATGGTCTGTCTTGTTGAAATCATTTAGACATTTGGAGAACAAAGGAGTGTAAAGAGTGACTTTTGTACTATCCACATGACATTTGATTTAATTTTTAATCTTGTACTTTCTCTTATATGTAATTAATAAAATCTTGTATATGTTACTTCATTCCTATGGCTAACTAAATTCTTATTTTGGACTAATGATGTGAATCCTAAGTTAGTACAAATGTAGAGTGTTATGTTTAGAATGAATGATGCATGTTTTCAATATCTCCCAATCATACTTTAGTATACAATGGTTATATATATAGTTAAAATTAAGCGTGATATATAGCCTCAATAGAGGAGTAATTGATTAATTAGGAGTATTAGAATGGAACACTTGTATGCTTAGACATAGGTGTTGACCTCATTTTTGTATGAGGTCACTAGGACCAATCTAGACTTCAGTCAATTCCAATTCAAATTAATTCATACTTCAAACCTACCCAAACTTCTCTAATCACTTTTTCTAGTGATTCAAACTTGCTAGGACCCCTGACCTAGTCACTAGTTGACTTTGTCAACTGAACCCAAGCTGAGTCAAACTTAACCCAATTGAACCAAGATAAGGCATATGATTCAATAAAGCCTTCAAAACTCTTCAAACCATTTTCAATGCATGACTCAAATATATCTAAACCTATCATGAGTCATGTCACCTTAGATTGACCAAGTCAACTAAAACCCAAACCTATCCCTACTTGACCTATTTGGGTCAAATCAAGCCACATGACCAAATTAATGCCTTCACACCTTCAATATTATAGCAATCAATGGTTTAAATACACTTGAGCATGTTTTGAGTCAAACCACTTTGATATGACATGGTCAAATCTTGACCCATGGTCAACCCTTCACATACACATTTTAATTCGCTTAAACTCTAAATGGATTTTATTAAGCCTTCTCCAACTACTTCTAAACCATCCCTTGAGGCCACTTGACTGCCACCTCAGCACCCTTGTGCCCATTGACTGTTCAAATAATCAATGGGTGGTCAAATAACCTTCCAAAATGGTTAAATCATCCCATAGGAGCTAATCCACTCCATTTAAAATCATTCCACCAACAACTCAAGACCTCTAATTACCACCTCATCAGTCCACCTAGACTTTGACTGGTCAAATCATCAATTTAAAGCATTATGAGTGGTCAAACTTGGTCAAACAAGCCCAAATTACATACAAGCCCATACTAACTCAGCCCTAGCAGTTCTAACAGACTCTAGAACATTCTTAGGGCCCACTCCAGCCCATGGATCAAGATCCAATGGCTTAGATTAACTCCACATGCTCTAAAAGGACAAAGCACCATTTTCACATAGGATGTACCCTTGTCCTTGATTCCCCCTGCTCCTACCAACTCCCTAGACAGGTGGCGAGTATCTAGAGTCCAACCAAACGAATCCTAGCTCTCCATTCAATCTGGAGTGGATTGAATAGGGAAAAAGATGTTACAAATCTATTTTCACGGCTTATATTTTGATGATTGACAAACACTATTTTTTTTTTGACTGCTTGTTGCTTCTAACTTTTCAGGAATCAAAGATCGGACGAACAGATGAAGCCAGATCAGGATTGCATAGGTTTAGGGTTGAGTCAGTCTGTACTTTTATTTTTCACCTCTTGAGTCTACTTGTAATGGTCAAAGAGACTGATGCTAAGTAACCCTACACACACACACTTGAGAGACTTAGAATTTTTGTTTTTACTCATATCAGCCAGGACGATTTTTACATC
>NW_021318640.1:117789-127858 GCF_001605985.2 Dendrobium catenatum
TTATGATGTCAAATAATTTGTTGCAAGTAAGAAAGAAAAACATTTCTTTTGTTTTTTTTATTTTGTTTTATTATTATTTTATATATATATATATATATATTTAAATTAATATTAATTAAATACATATTTTCCTTTATGCTTTGATTTGAAATTAAATTAATTTAAGATATATACATTATATTTTTAAATGGTTTAATTGAAATTAAATTTAAAGTATTTTCGAAAACTCAAATCAAATTATTAATAAAAACTTAAAATCCCGGAGATATTCAAAACTTTATTTAATTTGATTTGAGAATTATTTTAATTATTAATTATTTTTTTTAAATAATTTAAACGTTTTAAATAACTTAAAACTTTAAAATTTTATTAAAAATTCCAATTAATTCATAAAAATATAAATAATATATCAAAATTTCCAGAAAATTGATAACTTTAATTTGAAACTATTTTCGAAATTTAAAAACTTAGTTTATTTTGATTAATTTAAATTATTTATATATCTTAATATTTAATTAAATATTATATTAATTATTTTAAAAATTCAAAATTTATTTTAAAATAACTTTGAAAAATCAAAGGATCTCTTTTGTCTTTAACAATTTATATCAACCATATTTTTGATTATTTTATTTTTAAAACTTATATTGTATATAAAGGTTTATATATATATATATATGTCTATTTTAAAATTATATGTATTTTAAATCCTTAACTCTTAAGAGATCCGTTGAAATTTTAAGCATGGATTGTGTCTATTTGAATAGAATTAGTGAGGAATGATAGTTAATCAATGGGTAATTACTTTGATAATTGTCCATTGATTAACTCTTTAACTAATTAACTATTGTTTAATCCTTGTATGCCTAGGGTGCACACACCACTTAGTTTAGGCTCTCCTAGATTTAAGGACATGTGATTATGTGTGTTTACTTATATATTAAGTTTGAGAGTTAGAAACTTTGATTTAAACCTATTTAACTTAGTGACATCATTAAGAACAATAATTAAGAACCTTTGTCTAGAAAACTTAGATTAATTCTAGAAATTAGGATACACATCCTTTTGACTCAAAACTTTGAACACTTGAACTTAGTGACATGTCCAGCACTACAAAAAATTCTCACTGACTTTTGAAACCATTAAGCACTTAATTAATTTTCTTAAGCTTAAACCCTTAATTAAGCATCAAAACTTCTAAAAATTCTAATATATCAAATTTAAAACCAAAAAATACAAACAATACCTCTAACTGACCAGATATAAATTCTTAATCAAAAAAAATTAAAACCAATTTAATTTAACAAAAAACCTGAACTTAATTTATTTTAAATAAAAAATATTTTTTTAATTAATTTAATTAATAAAAAATATTAAAAAATTCCAGAAAACTTCCAAACACTTGGGAATCTATCCTTTGGTCATTCCTGACTTATGAAGTTGATTTCAAGGAGTTGGAAATTCATTTGGAACAAAATTAATAAAAGGCCTTTAATTTAACTAATTAAATAATTCAAATAAAAAAATTAAATAATTCAAATAATTGTCAAACATTGGAAAATCATAACTAATTTTAAAAAAATTGAAATTGAACAAACTCAAAGGCCTTCAACTCATAATTAATTCTAATATTTATTAAAAATATTAAACTTCCAGAAATCATTCAAATTCAAAAAAGTCAACTTTTGGTCAAACTTTAGTTAGAAATTAAGTTAAAACTTCAAACCTTCATAACTAAATGTAGAAAAATCCAAATCCAGCAAACTTAGTGTTTAACAACTCATCTTAAGGTCTAATATTTTAATAAAATACTAACTTTCCATAATTTAACTTTAATTAAAAAGTCAAATTTTTACCCCTTAATTAAATGTTTAAAATAATCAAAAAATTCCTAAAAATTTAAAATCATTTAAGAAGTCCAGGAAATATTAATTTAGCTTTAAAACCAGCAATCAACCAACTTTAATTAAAATTTATTAATGTTTAAACTTTAATCAACTTAAGTCACTTAATTATATCAGGTACCACTAGGTAACCCAAGCCTACTAGGCTATTAAATTAGTGCAAAGGAAGGTGAAATAAACTTCATGGCCTCAGTGAGAAACAAATGTTGTGTCTTTCAAAATATCCAAAGAGGAAAGATAACACCCCGTTCAGGGAGAAGTTTCTTTTCATTTGGATATCCGGAACCGACGAATCAAGATGCTCATGAGAAGATGAAGAATTGGATAACGAGAAGAATCCTAAATCTCAAATTCACTTGAGTCTTAGGAATATAATCCGAGTTGTTGTCAGTGGTGCCCGACCACTTTACTTTTCTATAATTCTAGGATGTAATAATAAATGACACTTGTCATATGGACATTCAATTTGAGTAATTAATTTAATTGAATGCGCAATAGAACTACTTACTTTTTTAGTCTTTTTACCTGCATGCTGATTTTGATTTGACCTGTAATTCGATTGTAGGCTCTTAAGGACTTATTAAATTTTTACTTCTTAAATTAAATTTAAAATTTTAAGTCAACATAGAAAATTTAAAATTTTAAGAAGTAAGTCCGGGACTATCGAGAGTTCTAATTTTATAATTGCTGCATTTTCTTTCCACTTGCTAGGCACCTCCCCACCTGCGGGTTCTGGGAGACCACCTGGCCTATGAGGGTGCAGATCTGTCCAAGGGGAATCTGTGCATCTTTAGGATAAAAATATATTTTTAAGCCTTTTTAAAACTTCTTCATTTAAAATTTAAGCATTTAATCAAGTCTATATGCATGCATAGCATTAGTAATAAATTAAATCTCTAAAACTTTAATTGCATTTTTAGCTTAAGCATCAAATATCCAACATAAATCAAAGGGCCAATTAGGATCTGCTCTAGATGTCAGCCCTATTCTAAAAAAAACCTATCTTAAATAACGTCCCTACCACTCAACATTAAAAAATTAGACGCATGATTTTAAAGCGCCTAGGTGGTTTAGCTGGCTCCCCAATCCATGTCAGGGTAAGTCCAGATTTGCACTCCATTAGTTAGGTTCGGGCCACTAATTTTTTAGAACCCACTTTAGACTTAGGTTTTAAGGCTGGCTCAGGCTATAAGACCTCAACCTCCAGGAATTGAGTCCCAATATTCTAATAAAATTAACCATTTAAACTTAAATCACTTTCAATCAAATTCAATCCCAACACTTAGGATAGGCTGAGGTGTTTCTGAAGTAATTCAAAATCTCAAAACACCTCCTACACTTCTTCCTTTGACTCCAGAAATAAGTGCTCAACTTCGATCCAATCCCATTTAAAAATTCCAACATTTATTTCCTTTGACATCGAACTTTGAAAATCTAAATAAAATTTTTACCACTATTTTAATCGAGAGTATTCGTAAGAGACTCCAGTTTCCTATGATATAATTAACTATGAGGGCTTACGCTTATAGGAGATTTAGAAACCTTGACCAAATTTTCAAAATCAAAATTTTCAAAACTTGAATTAATTATCTTTGGAAAATTTAAATTCAATGATCATTATCGTCATATCTAAATGATTGATAATATGTGATATTCTCTTTCCTTAGAAAGATATATCATTTTATTATCATGATTTTGATTATAAAATTAATAATCCTTTATCCAGATTATTATAGTCAAACTCCCTTGAATTTGACTATGATAATTAAGATAAATTCAAAGTTATAAAATTTGAACCCATTAAGGGATGATATGTTCACCTCCCGAGGAAATATATTATTTATAATAACATGCTCAATTTCAAAACTAAAATTTTAAGAATTAATCTTTCCCAAATAAAATTAATACTTTTCAAACTACATTTTTAAATCAAACAATAGGATGTATTCTAGGTTTTTAGGAACACTTGTACTGGAATGGAACACTTGTATTCTAGGTTTTATGGATATGTAAGCATTATAAGAAAACCATAATTTTTATTTGTCTTCCTATAAGCTTGACAGAGATCTAGGGAGGCATATACTCTTATCCACATCAAGTCAGAAGAGTTTAATTAGGAAAATATTAGAAAACCACATTCATTAGTCAAAAATATTTAATCATATGTTACCTTATCATTTCTCTTCTATTTATTAGTAAAGACAAAACCAAATCTTAATTGTTATTCAGTAAGTTAAAATTATAGCTATAGTATGCAATAGTAGTTAATTTGCATGTTTGTAGAATACTTCTTCATGATATTGATGCTCTCTCAAATCACTTTATTACTTGATTAACACATAAATTTATGTAATTAGAACATAATTTATATCAAATAAAATCAAAGTATATCTATAAAAACTTATAATGCAATACCCACAACATCAAGTTTTTGGCACCATTGTAAGGGAAGTAACGAGCGATTTTTAATTTATTTTATATTGTTGAAAAAAGTTACATATTTAATCTTACTTATATCTTTTATTTACTATTGTTTAGGCTTGATTTTTGAGTTTTTTTTTTTTTGTAAGTTTATTTTGGTGTTGTTATTGCATACATAGTAGATCCTGCAAAGAGCTTCTAATGGTTTGATTTAGAAACTGATGGAACACTTATACAACAACAACAACATCAAGTCTTTGTCCAACTACATGGGGTCAGCTACATGAATCATTTTTCTCCATTGTGTACGATTGAAAGTCAAATTCTTATTTAAATTTAATAAAGAAAGATCATTTCTAATATTTTCTAACCAAGTATTTTTAGGTCTACCTCTACCTTTCTTAACACAAGTCAAATCTAATACCTCAACTTTCTTAGAAATTAATGGAACACTTATAAAGATTTGAAAATTCTAAAATATTATATTAATAGGAATGGTTGAACCTTATCAAGATTAGGACCATCCTAGATTTCTTAGGGAGTAAGTCAATCCTGTAGTAGATGAAATTCATCACAGTATCAATAAACCTACTATCCAAACCAATAATTTTGAGCTAAAATTTAGATGGTTCAAAATTTCAAGTTTGGGAATCTCTTGTAATGTATCCCAACCTATACTTAACTAGTTTCTTATAAAGTTATGCAACATTTAAGTATAATGGTGTCAGTGAAGATGCAATTAGGCTTTCTCTATTTTCATTTTCTCTAAGAGATAAAGCTATGATTTGGTTGAATTACTTGCTCCTAGGCTCTATAACCACTTGGAATGAGTTATCTCAAAATTTTCTAGTTTAGTATTTCCCAATTTTAAAACTTCCAAACATAGGAATGACATCCTTTTCCAAATTTAAAGGAGAGTCAATCAATGAATGTTGAGAGAGATTTAAGGAGATGCTTACAAAATGCCCTCATCAAGCCTTGTAAATATGGTTGGTTTTCATACCTTTGGACTTGTAGAATCCCTAAGGTTAATCATTGATGCAGCAGCTGGAGAATCATTAATATCTAAACCTTTTGATGAGGCCCATGAGTTGATAGAAGAAATGATAATTTATAATTTATAATGGCCATCTAATAGGGTGAATCTTAAGAGAATAGCTAGTGTTTATGAGTTGGATGCCTTGTCAATCTTAACCTCTCAGGTAGCTGCTATTTCTAAGAAATTAAATAAGTAGGGGAGTGAATTTAGGGTCTTGTATGCTTTTGGAATATCATAATTTGAAATTTTTTAAGAATAGTGCCCAAGGGATTGAAATGTCAATTTGATTGGAAGACAAAATAACCCCTATTATAGTACATATAATGCAGGTTGGAGGAACCACCCTAATTTTAATTAAATAATAATAATGGTTAAAACATTCAATATAATGGAAGTCAAGTGAATCCTGGAGAAAATTAGAATTATTCTCAACAACCTGTAGTGAACCCTTGATAATCGAGCACTACGGTGCCCAACATCTCACCAACACAGTGTTACTCCATAGGTATTAATCAAAATGATCAAATTAGAGATAGGAAGACAAATTTTGAAGAGATAGTTATTTAAATGGGGATTCAACTATAGAATCAAGTTATTATCCTGAGAAATATAGAAAATAAAGTAGGCATCTTGCTAATGTGATTAATAGGACCTCTCATGATGAACCTTTTGATTTTAGGGATAAGAATTTGGAAGGGCTTTATAATAACATTTATCTTAGGAGTGTGAAAGTTTTGGGAGACCCTTATAAAGAAAATGAACAACCTCAAAAGGATAGTTGAGTCGAAGAGCCTTAGAACCACCTACTATGCAACCTGAACCAATGAAAAAAATCAAAAAACCTATTAGGAAGGTTATAGAGAGACCACCACCTCCATTTCCACAAAGGCTAACTAAACAAAATATAGAAAAATAATTCTATAGGTTCTTAGAAGTGTTCAAAAAGTTTACTATTCATATATCCTTTTTTGATGCTTTTTAGTAGATGCCCACATATTCTAAGATCATGAAAGGCATCCTAAATAAGAAAAGAAAACTTGGGAGATTTGAAATTATGGCTTTAACTGAGGAATGTAGTTTTAACATTCCTATAACTATATTTGATAGATTCTATGGGAGGGCTTTATGTGTTCTAAGTTTTAGTATTATTTTCATGGCTTTGTTCATTTTTAGGAGATTAAATGTGGAGAGGTCCAACCTACCTTTTTCAACCTTCATCTTGTTGATAGACCACTTACTTATCCTAAGGGGGTGGTAGAGGATATTTTTATTAAGGTAGATAAGTTTATCTTCAGTGTAGATTTTATTATCATAGACATGGAAGAGGGTTGGGAGATAACCATTATCTTAGGGAGACCTTTCTTAGAAATAGGTAAGGTTATGATAGATGTTTATAAAGGGAAATTAACCATGAGAGTGCATGATCAAGAAGTGACTATTAACATGCTTAAATCTATAAAACTCTATAATGAGAAGAATAAAGATTATTTTAGGTTGAATTGGAAGATAGTGTTCGAGGAATTTCGAGAAGAGGTGTTAATTGATAACTCTTTACATGAATCTATAAAAGGAAATGATAGTGATATAGAAGATCATGTTCAATTTATTAAAGTCCATTATGGGATATTAAGGGGGAGGTATGAGATTCTAGATACCTCAACTTTGGATAGAACCTTAAGATCATCTTTAGTGAAATCACCTGATTTAGAACTTAAGGATTTACCCAACCATCTTAATTATGCCTTTTTAAGTAGTGATTCAACATTGCCTATTATAATTTTTATAAATTTGGGAAAATAACATGAGGGCAAGTTAAATAATTTTTTAGGAGATTTGAAGAAAGCTTTTGATGGGACTATAGCTGACATAAAAAAAATTAGCCCACACTTTGTATGCATAGGATTTTAATGCAGGAAAACTCTAACCCAAAAGTTGGGGAAATTATTGGGTCAGGTGACCGGACGCATCTATACATCTGGTATCCAATAGGATTATGCCACGTTGCGACCCGACGACCCGACACGCCTGTGAGATTTTTTTCACGTACTTTTTCATTTACCGCATTGCCCAACGACCTGACCTGGACCAAAGGTGAAAAGTCACTTTTTCATGTAAATTTAAAAATGGACGCCCTTTTTGTTCTGTTTTGTACATTAGGGTTTAGGGTAATTTCGTAGATGAGCTCTATGGAGAGAAGCAAGGAAGACGAATAAAAAATGGAAATCTCTTTGGATGACTTAAAATCGTTCGATGAGATGGAACAAACTAAAGATGTAAAGGAAGAAAGGTAGGAGTGGAGCACGGAACAAATGTCTGAAATTTTTACGGTGAGGTTTCAACCAAATAGATTTTATCAAGAGATCTTATGAATGTAGAGTTAATATTTACAGTAGTATTAAAGTAATAGATGAGAGTATTACATGTATTTTTCGGCTCTCGCAGTGACGTACAGAGCGGTACCAAGAATAATACCTAGCGGTAGCAAGAATAGTACCTAGCGGTACCAAGAATAGTACCAAGCGATACAGAATAGAATACCGAGTGGTACCAAATAGAATACTAAGCAGTACCGAGTAGAATACCAAGCAATACCAAGTAGAATACCGAGTATGAAGAAAAATAATATTGAGAAAATCATTTTCACATTTGCGCAGGGTGTTTATTCAAGTGTGAATAAAGCATATGACATGTATTGCAATTATGTTCATAACATCGGATTCAGTGTTCAGAAGGACCATCATGGTTTCTGGCCAAATTCGAGGAAAATTAAATCAAAGGACTTTGTATGTTCAAAATTTGGATTTAAGAATAGCATTGACTTGAATTCCAATTGTAAATATCAAAGAGCCAATACTAGAACCGGGAGTTCAGCTATGATTAGATTTTCAGTAAGTCATGATGGTGTTCGGAAGGTCCAGAAACACATTGAGAACCACAATCACGAATTAGCTAAGCCCGAAGATCAACATTTGCTTAGATCATGTAAGAACATCAGTGGTGATAAGGCCTCAGTTCTTAAATCCATGACAAAAGCTAGGATACGAACAGTTGATGCACTTACGTATCTACACGATGAAGCGGGTGGTGAAGGAAACATAGAATTCTCTTAGAGGGATGCATATAACTTTATTCAAAAGAACGACTAGTTCTTGATAACATGTTTACATGGGACGTACAAACTGATGAGAAAGATAGATTATTGATTTTTTTTTGGTAGATGGCTTAGGAAGGATATATTATGACTATTTTGGTGATATGATTATTTTTTATACTAGCTATAGGTTAAACAAATATAATCTAGCTTGTGCACCAATTGTTGGAGTAAATAATCATTGGCAGAATATTCTATTTGGGGTAGCCTTTTTATCAGAGGAGACTATTGAATCATTTACCTGGTTATTTAAAATGTTTTTAAGAATAATGGGTGGTAAACATCCCATAACGATATTTATTGATCAAGACCAGACAATGGCTAGGGCGATTGAATTTGCATTTCCCCAAACACAACATAGGCTGTGCCATGGCACATAAGAAAGAAGGCACCATCCAAGATGTGGTGCTACAATAGCAACAAAAAAGTTAGAGGACTTTTTCATAAGTGTTTAAGTGTGACTCTGAGGAAGAGTTTGAGAAATCATGGGCTGAAATGATTAGTGAAGGAGACCTCCAAAGTCATGAATGGTTGAAAGATCTGTATAAAATCAGGAATAAGTGGTCAACAACATTTAATAAGAAATGCTTTAACATAGGCATTCTTTCTACACAGTGTAGCGAGTCCACCAACAATGTGTGTCATGGTATTTCCAAAGCAACAAGTTCTTTAACTAAATATTTTCTGGGGATAGAGAAGGTGATGATGAGTTGGCGTCGAAATGAACATGATGAAGATTAAATGCAGTCAGTCACACATAGTTCCTGTAGTTACAAGTAGCCGAATACTGAAGCAAGCTGTAAATTTTTATACAAGGAAATTATATTCTTTTTTTGAGGCAGAGTTCTTATAGGGTGTTGGTGGGATGTGTGTTAAGATAGTTGCTATTTGCATGTTTTACACTTTTACAACTTGTATAGTTTTTATGATTCCAAACATTATTGTTCAAATGTGTAATTATATCCTAACAATTTTAGAAGATTTGTATTTGCTCTTGTGTCTACTAACATTTCAGGAAAATCGAACTCCAGACTACGAAGACTTCAAATAAAATTCAGCATGAGATACTTTGTGTATTTGAAGCTTGTACTTTTCTTTGAAATAAACTTGAAAGGGAGTGATTGTAATTGAGTGAATAAAAACATTCACACACACACATAAGGAGATCATATAAAATTTATACTGATCATTGTTGAATCTAGAAATTAGGTTGTAAATCCTAAGTGAATGTCCCAATGCTACCAAGAGGGGGGTGAATTAGTAGTTTAAAAGATTTAAGTCCCCTTTAGAAAAATATTGAACCGAAATAAATTATTTCTTTTAAATTTTGTAGAAAGACGTTTTTCAACTACAGAGTTTTTAAAACTGAAATATAAAGTGCGGAAACGTAAAAACAGTAAAGTAAATGACACCAGATTTATAGTGGTTCAGTCTATATCCAGACCTACATCCACTCCCCAGAGGCACCCTCTAAGTATTGCACTAATACAATAGTGACTCTCCTTTAGCACCCACAACAAGGCGGAGAAGCCTTTACAACACACTCTTTTCACC